>NC_057813.1:618719409-618775690 GCF_018294505.1 Triticum aestivum
AAATATAGATGTGATAATATACGAAAAAATGGAGAATTTAAGATAAGATGAAGAGTGATGCTACATAACCAAGTAGCTATAAATGTATGTGCAGCGATACAAGCAAAATGCACAGCCAAGAGCAATGCACAGCTAAACTTCTTCAGTACCAACCTTATGGTAAGAGTAAATATAGATCTGATGTGTAGAAAATGGAGGGCAAAGAAAAATAAGCTGCAGAGTGATGGTACATGAACAACTACCTGTCAATATAAGTACACTGATAAAGGACATCATGTACTTACAAGAACAATGCAGAGCAAAAAAAATTCATTGGCATTGGATATATTCTACACTAATGTAACCATTCATACAGATCAGATAATTTGGAGCGAACAATTGATAAGCAAGCTATCATCCATACTGCTGTCACATAATGAACCAGGTATGTATGCAAGTACAATGATACAGGACAACAGGTACTAACAAGAGCAAAGCAGCAGGCAGCATATTTGCGATAACCTGTCGTTCTTTTCAAACCGGAATTCTTCTTTGAGCAGATTTCCTGCGAAAAAGATCCGTAAGGCACATGCGGAAAAGTAGAAGTTCAAATTGTCATGTGATTTCATAGACAATACCTCACCCTGGGAACGTGCATAACAAGGTTTTTCCATTCAATGTCTTCTAAATTTAGCACATGAGACTTCACCGGAAATTCGTTTATAGACTTGCCATCAAAGTGTGATTTCCTCAGGTAACACCAATACTGCTCCAATGCTTCCTTGAAAAGCAGAAGCAATCTTTGCTCGTCATGACTATCCAGATTGACCCTCGCCTAGTTACAACAATGTAATGTAAATCATTGATGTGTTCAATCAGCAGAAAACAGGAAAATAATAACCATGAATAATAGCAGTTACACGTAAGTTGGACAGGAAGATGTGAAAATGGTGTTTGTCTTCACTATAATCTTCCCATGATGGGAATATATGTACGCAGTCCCTAACAACATTGAAAGCATTGTCTTTTAAACTGGGAATAAATAGAATGGGGTTCCAATCTACAGGAATTGGCCGTCTCTGCAGTTGGGATAGGTCTTCGGCCGGTGGACTTGCTGTACTTTTTGCTAGAGTGGGTTTTTTCTGTGGTACGTCTGGTGCTATGGCAAATGAAATCGGTATACCTTTTGCTGTAGTGCAGGTCCTGTGTGGTGGGGCTAGTGGTGTGGCCAGTGAAGTATGGGTACAGTCTGCTAGAGTCGGTCCTACGTTTTGTGTCACTGGTTGTACAGCCAATATAAGTGGGATGCTGTCTAATTTCTCCGGCACCACCACGTTTTTCAAGGACTTTGCTGGTGCTCCTTCATGTTCGGCAATCACCCTCTTCCTGACCGTATAGACCTCTACACTGCAAATGTCCATGCTCATCTTCAGTACAAGGAACATACTGTACTACTATCATACTCCCTCCGTTCCAAAATATAAGTCTTGGTAGAGATTTCCACTATGGATCACATACAAATGTATCTGGATACATTTTAGAGTGTAGATTCACTCGTTTTTCTCCATCTGTAGTCTGTGGTGAAATCTATACAAAGACTTGTATTTAGGAACAGAGAGAGTACATATTAAAGAAGAACGGAAGAGGAACATGGTAAAGAAGAGCAAGAAAATTTTGGATAAGAAAATGTTGGTTGCGTAGTGCCCACAGATGATGAACCAGAGCGCATTAAGAATGCAACTCCCAGCTGTCTCACGACCATTTCAGGCGGTTGGATGAAGATCCTACGTCTCCTAACCCTTCTTCTTCCTCGTCTCTGATTCTTCCCATACAGAACACCGCACGGGCCGCCGACCGGACCACCGGCCCCCACCGCCTGTGTTCCTCCGCCACCCCCACCCCACCCCCGCCCCAACCCCCACCTGCGTCAATTTTTCTTCGTTCGGCGAGGCCCCACAACCACCCGAGCCCCTTCGTTCGCACCGACGAACTACGCGAGCTCTGAAAAACCGACTGACCCAATTTTGAAATTTAGTCTACTGTGATTTAACTAGTGTGGAATATAAAAGGGGAAAACCATAAGCATTGGGAGTATAGTGTTGAGCGTGCCATGATGGATCTGAAGGTGCAAACCAGACAAAGGCAACTTCGCAACCAAGACAAGAAATCATAGTAAAGGAGTGGCAATCTATTTTCTTGCTGCGATAAATAAGTTGAGAAGATACGAATGAGTACCGCCTTTGGTGCGGCGCTGTGTATGCATCTACTGAGAATTTGATGGTGCTGCAGCAGCAATGGCTGTCGGCGGCGTGGAAGCAGATCTAGGAGGGTAGATGGTGGTGGCGGGGCGCGGTGGACGAGACGGTCGTAGGAGCCGCGTCGGCAAGGTGGACGACGGTGGGGATGAAGTGAGAGGACGGGATGCAAGGATCCTGGTCCGAAGCCGTGGATGAGAGAGGTCGAGCTCTTGTAATGGACGGCGGCGTCGGGGTATCAGCTCCGGCATGGTGGAGAAGGATGGTGGTGGATGGGGTGGCGGACGGCGGCGGACAGAGGAGGGTGGGTGGAGAGGGTGTTTTGGCGCCCACGGAGTACAAATGGGGAAAAGGGAGGTAGAGAGGAAGGGGGGAACCATGTATTCAGGGCGCGCTTGTCTCAAATGCGAGGAAATTTACAAACTTAGCCGGTTGGGAATAGGACGGTAATCTCGCATACACCGAATGTTTGTCGATGAGAGTTTGTTTTTGGCGCCCATTGTGTATGAATATGAATCGGGGAGGGAGTCGATTTCGGCCGAGGGACACACTATGTTTTGGCGCCCACCATGTATGAATCCGGGCGAGAGGCGGTTACATCATGTTTGGGTGAAATTACAAACCTACCCCTATTGAAACCTATAGAAATCCAACAGATAGGCTTTGTGTGGCAGGGATAGGCAGTAGTAATTTCCATCTCGCAGATTTTGGTTTCGGGCGGTTACTACGACTTTCCCCGCTTCGTTCAAATTTTGCATAGTGCAGGTTTACCGTGCCAACTCAATTGGAATCCCGTTTCTATTCTATTTTTTCGGGCGGGATCCATTTTCAATTGGAATTAAATTCTATATACATCATTTTTTATATATACTTTCAAAAGCACAACACCATTTATACATAAATATGGTTTACAAATGGCACGATCTCAGATTCATAAGGTTGTATCCATCAATTTGGATTTTCAAATATTTGAAACCACTTTATGTTGAAATCCAATGTGTGCATTCCTTGCTAACTGTCTTTAATTAATGTGTGTTTCATGCAGGTTTTTTTACTTCTCAAACATGTATAATATGTTTCACACACGCAACATATAGTGTAATCCCGTTTAGACATTAATTGCATATAAACCATGCATTGTTTGTAATTAAAGAATCTATGGATCACCAATATTGATAAACCATATAACATTACACATGTGCCCAAATTCAAATGAATATGCATGTTTGATACACCAATTTACGTTATGATATTATCGATGTCGTGATCTCCAGTTTAAATATTTGAATCCCCTTTAATCCAGATATTCGTCTCATATAGCTATCACTGATGCTTATATAGGACTATCTCTCTGGACCTATACGCGTTCATCGTCTCTCAGGTATCTCTCGTGCTACCTGTATGTCGACAATGATCTTTTATCTTCGTAACACACTGACGGTACTCTCTCCCTCGACCTTCATCACTCTACCTCTCTCTAAGTATATCTCGCTCCCTGCTATGTGTCTCTAACTATGATTCTCCATGTGGAATCTCTTTCTCTCACACAAACACAAAACTTTGTCTTCTGGGGTCTCATTTCTCTCTACTATTCCCATGTGTGCCACTCGCACACCCCTCATACAGAGATGTCTTTCGCTCCTTAGATATGAGAACCTACGACTCTTCCTCTTAAATATCTCTTTCTCACACAGAAACACAAACTCTGTCTCCCAGGGTCTCATATTTCTCCATTGTTCTCTTGTATATCGCTCACACACATTCTCTCTCCCTAGAGATAGCTTGCGTTCCCTCATATGTCTCTCTAGCTATCACTCTCGTTGTGAAATATCTTTCTCTCTCGCAGACACAAAACTCCGTCTCTCGGGATCTCATTTCTCTCTGATATCTGTTTGTATGTGACTCACATGCACCCTCTCTCTATCTCTCTCACACCCACACACATAACTCAGCCTTCTGATCCACTCGACTCCTATCTCTAACGCACACTAGCTAGCATCTTTATCTTTCTATTTATCTGTTTCTCCATCAACCTTCTTTCTCTCCCTCACTCTTGATTCCTATCACGCACACTACATATGTTTCTCTCTACATGCATTCAAGTGCCCTCTCACACACATATATAACTTCACCCTCTGAACCACCCGGCGGTCATCTCCAACACCCAAACTAGCGGATGTCCCTCTAGCTAGCATCTCCATCTCTGTATCTATTTGTAGTTTCTCCGTCAACATTTCTTTCTCGCACCGAGTCTTGCTTCCTATCACCCACACTATATATGTCTCTCCATACATTTGCATTTATAGGTTGATCTCTTTTGCACAATCGTTGTGCCTCACTCCCTCTGCTCGCCATAGATGCATGCTCCAGCCCATGCCACTATCTCTGAAAGACAAAAATACATGCTCAATTGTCGGGTCTTTTCCCCTGCATTCTCACATGCATGCATACTGTCATACCGACCCGTCTCTCCCATGTCGTTACTCTTATGACTTATGTCTTCTTTCTTGAATCTCGATCATGCGCACACGCACACACACATCCCACTATACATGTATACCTCTCACACATGCACGTTCAAGGTCTCTATGTCTCCATACGTAGTTAATTACCCTCAATCCTAACGCCACATCGAATCGTTCTCCTCTTGTGTGCACATAACTTCTGCCTGGATGGGTAAAACACACACTCACACTTAACAATCTCCTTCTAGCTACCCCCCGCCTCTCTTCCACTATATCCCCGAAACCAATAAGACCATCTCTTTGTTTAATTCCCGCCTACATGCACCATCGATATATAGTAGTCTTCCTCAGTGTCTCTCGAACAAACACGTTCTCTCGATGTCGACTCCTCTCACGCGCACACACCTTATCTTCCCTCTCTACGGGCATTTTCTCTCTCGCATCCCATCGTTGGTGGCCTCTGCCATACACATCACCTCTCTATGATGAAGCCATGCACACTTAAATTACATCCGCCACCGAGGGCCCCGCGACACACACACACACAAACACGCACACACACACACACACACAAACACACACACACGCACGCATGCACACCCCCCCCCCACACACACTAAGACTCCATCTCTCTCTCTCTCTCACACACACACACACACCCCACACACACACACACTAAGACTCCATCTCACACACACATGCTCTAGGCGGAGCATTTGTTCCTACCGCCCTTCATCCAACCTTACCTGTATGATAAACAATCACCTTAATTTACTTGCATAACATGGAAAAATTCCACTTTACTTTAGTAGTCAGCAAACTTATCATCTGTACCCTTATAAAAACGAGTTGGCAATGATGGTGTGACTGCCATCTTGTAATACAGACCGTATGATCTATATCTGATAGATAGAAAGCAAACTATGATAATTTTATAAAAGATACCCGCACTTCTCTCCACATCCTTATCTCCCACAACTTCATTGCTCAGCAATTAAAAAAGGAAGTCTCTGGAACAATCTAGCATGGTGGCCGCTACCGCCTGCCGGCACCGTCCATCCCCATACATCCGCCCATTCCGACCACCAGTCACCACCATGCTCCACTCCTCCTCTCCTTATCTCTCATCTTTCATTTTTTCGATGACATTCTCGAGATACCAGTATTCTGATAAAATTCTCGAGATATCATTAGTTTTTACACATGGGATTACTCCTGCATGGGTCAATCACAACAGGTGTTCTGTAAAAAAATGCATATTGATGTTCCGTGCAATGCACGAGCATCCTGCTTGTAATTATATAATGCAAATCATGAGCAGAAAGTGACATTTTTTTGACACAACCACGTTAACATGGCCACGTAAATAACAAGCCTAAAGTAAATACCATTATACTTATATCCCGATGCAAAAGGTTGAGTACATGTTCGAATAGTAGAGTCGCACACACGCACTCTATTTCTCAGAATCTCTCTCACACACACACACCATTTATGTGACGCCCACTTAAGCAGACACGTATGTTACAGTTTGTGCACCCGCGGGTACACGTGATGCTGCACATTTATTTAAGCCGGAAGGCAAACCGAAATAGTAGCTGCATTCATTCCCCTCCCACCGCCTCTTCTCTGGTTGCCGTCGCCCGGTAGCCATGGCCCGGCCGAAGGTAACAACATACGCCATATTCCCACCGGAGCGGCGCTTTAATATGGAAATTTTAGTGGTCATGCATGCATCTTTTTGTGCTAGCACTCCTATATAAGGGTTGACCGGTCGCTTCCCGCGGACGTGCGCGGGCAGTGGAAGAGGAAGGAGAAGGGAAGCGGGCTGTGGAGTAACGTTTTTACCACAATTTCTTAGGAAACTGAGTGCAATAATTGAGTAGTTTTGCAAACTACCAGTACTACACCTGAAACGGTACAAAACCTATACTCCCTTGCCAGCGCGCGCTTCCCGCGTGAAACGGTCAGCGTCGCCCTAGAGCGTCAGTGCCTTATTAATGCCCAGCCAGAGCGGAGGCGACCTCTCACTGGCACCGGCTTTGAAGTGGCGCGACGGCCGAGAGAGCGCCGCTTCCCGGTGCACGCGATGGCTCCGCGTCGAGACTGGCCATAGGCCCTGTTTGGATCCATGGGGTTAGAGTTAGTTTGAGTTAGTTGGGGCTCAGATAGCCCTAAAGTATCCAAGCATGAGGGTTTAAATTGGAGCAAGTTGCATCGAACCCACCAAAAAAAAACTATCCCACCCAAGAGGTGCTAACTGGAGATAGTTCTCATTGGGACCACTGAAAAATCACTGTTCTCTCTCCATCAAGTGCATTTATTGTCAATCTAACTCTGTCACCCAAACACCTCTTTGGCTACAGTTAGTTTAGGGTTAGTCATGAGTTAGTCTAACCTCTAGCTAAGTTAGAGTATCAAATAGGAGCAGTATAGGACATGTAAGTTGCTCAAAGCATACAGTCAAATTCATACGTGAAAGGATTTTTTTTTTATTTTTGAAAATGGAACGTGAAAGGAATTTTCTTAGAATGCTTTTGGCATGTCGCTAACATGTGATGAGTTAACCGACCTCAATAGATGGCAAAAATGCCAGCCCGCCGCACTTTGATAGAGACGAGGAGGGAGAAGCGACACAAGCTGCTGGATTACTAGAGATAGGTGTCGCACGGAAGCCAAGAAATATGGTGATAGCGTGGGTTAGCCATGTACTAGTATGATGTAACTACACTAGGCTGCCGTGTTTCGTACTCTTCCAGTCCACTTTGGAGATGATTGGTTGATTTTATAACACTGAATAATATTAAATATTATGAGTGCAGACGCTCCACCACGAGGTTCCTTGCTCCTTCTCGGTCGTCGGGAATCTATGTTCTTCCACTCTATTTTTTTACGTGAGCTTTGTTCATCCTTTTGCCAACAAGCGAGACATCTAGCATCAAGGTGCACGTGTTATGCAAGGATCATTCCATCTATATGAAAAACACGTGGGACTGGAACTACAAGACGAACATGTACCTAGGAGTGGACGTGCAAACCTGAGTAATGTAGCGTAGTAAGTGAAGTAGAAAGGCACACATGGTATGAACATGCGTGGCATATAGGGTGTGTTTGGTCGCGTTCTCGTCTCAGCATAGTTTTTCCCTCTTCATGCATGCTCAACTCAACACCCCTCTTCATGCATGCTCAACTCAACACCCCTCTTCATGCATGCTCTCTTCATGCATGCTTGTAGTGTATTTGTGCTAAACTAGTGTGGACTCATGCACCCTCCATACACTCTACCAAACACCCAAAAGTAGGTCGAGAAGGGAACTCTTCGGCGGCATTTGTCTCTTACTACGTACTACCACTAAATGTTGTACGTGCAATGCACGGTGATGTTATGGAGTACGTGCCTAAGTACTCTACTACTACTATATTAGATGGAGGCACTGATACGTGCATTTTGCATCATGCTTTTATATCAATATTTATTACATTATGGGCTGTCATTACACTTTATATCTCAATATTTATGGCTATTCTCTCTTATTTTACAAGGTTTACCATGAAGAGGGGGAATGCCGGCAGCTGGAATTCTGACTGGAAAATGAGCAAACGTTGGAAACCTATCCTGCACAACTCCAAAAGTCCTGAAACTCCACGAAACAACCTTTTGGATTTATTAAGAATTTATGAGCGAAAGAAATAGGCCAGGGGGCCCACACCCTGTCCAGGAGACAGGCCCCCCCTATAGTGTGCGCCCCCTATCTCCTTGGCCCCTGGGTGGGCCTCCGGCGTCCATCTTCTGCTATATCATCACTTTTACCCTGGAAAAAATCATGGGCAAGCTTACGGGACGAAACTCCGCCACCACGAGGCGGAACCTTGGCGGAATCAATCTAGGGCTCTGGCGGAGCTGTTCTGCCGGGGACACTTCCCTCCGGGAGGGGGAAATCATCACCAACGTCATCACAAACGATCCTCTCATCGGGAGGGGGTCAATCTCCATCAACATCTTCACCAGCACCATCTCCTCTCAAACCCTAGTTCATCTCTTGTATCCAATCTTGTATCCAAAACCACAAATTGGTACCTGTGGGTTGCTAGTAGTGTTGATTACTCCTTGTAGTTGATACTTATTGGTTTACTTGGTGGAAGATCATATGTTCAGATCCTTAATGCATATTATTACACCTCTGATTATGAACATGATTATGCTTTGTGAGTAGTTACTTTAGTTCCTGAGGACATGGGTGAAGTCTTGCTATTAGTAGCCATGTGAATTTGGTATTCGTTCGATATTTTGATGAGATGTATGTTGTCTCTCCTCTAGTGGTGTTATGTGAACGTCGACTACATGACACTTCACCATTATTTGGGCCTAGAGGAAGGCATAGGGAAGTAATAAGTAGATGATGGGTTGCTAGAGTGACAGAAGCTTAAACCCTAGTTTATGCGTTGCTTCGTTAGGGGTTCTTATGGGCCCATATGTTTAATGTTGTGGTTAGGTTTACCTTAATACTCATTTTTGTAGTTGCGGACGCTTGCAATAGGGGTTAATCATGAGTGGGATGCTTGTCCAAGTTAGGGCAGTACCAAAGTGTCAGTCCACCCACATATCAAATTATCAAAGTACCAAACACGAATCATATGAGCGTGATGAAAACTAGCTTGACGATAATTCCCAATGTGTCCTCGGGAGCTCCTTTACTATTATTAGAGTTTGTCCAGGCTTATCCTTTGCTACATAAAGGATTGGGCCACCTTGCTTCACCTTATTTACTTTGTTTACTTGTTACTCGTTACTATTTATCTTATCACAAAACTATCTATCACCTACCATTTCAGTGCTTGCAGAGAAAACCTTACTGAAAACCGCTTATCATTTCCTTCTGCTCCTCGTTGGGTTATACACTCTTACTTATCGAAAGGACTACGATAGATTCCCTACACTTGTGGGTCATCAAGACTCTTTTCTGGCGCCGTTGCCGGGGAGTGTAGGGCTTTTGGTGAGTGGAACTTGGTAAGGAAACATTTATTTAGTGTGCTGAATTTTTTTGTTACTTGTCACTATGGAAACTAATCCTTTGAGGGGCTTGTTTGGGGTATCTTCACCCCAACCAGAATAGCAAAGAGATGCTCCTCAACCTACTGAACCTTATGAAAATATTCACTTTGAGATTCCTTCAAGAATGATAGAAAAACTGCTAGCTAATCCTTTTGCAGGAGATGGAACTTTGCATCCCGACTTACACCTTATCTTTGTGGATGAAGTTTGTGGATTATTTAACCTTGCAGGTATCCCCGATGATGTTGCTAAAAGGAATGTCTTCCCTTTATCTTTGAAGGGAGATGCAATGACATGGTATATGCTATGTGATGATACGAGATTTTGGAATTATAAGCGACTGAAGTTGGAATTTCACCAGAAGTTCTACCCTATGCATCTTGTTCATCATGATCGTAATTACATATATAATTTCTGGCCTCGCAAAGGAGAAAGCATCGCTCAAGCTTGGGGTAGGCTTAAATCCATGTTATATTCATGCCCCAATCATGAGCTTTGTCGGGAAAAGATTATTCAGAATTTTTATGCTCGGCTTTCTCTTGATAATCGCAACCTGCTCGATACTTCCTGTGTTGGTTCCTATATGCTGAAGACTATTGATTTCAAATGGGAATTATTGGAAAGAATTAAACACAACTCTGAAGATTGGGGTTCCGACGATGGTAGGGAGTCAGGTATGACACCTAAGTTCGATTGTGTTAAATCTTTTATGGATACCGATGCTTTCCGTGGATTTAGCTCTAAATATGGACTTGACTCTGAAATAGTAGCTACTTTTTGTGAAACTTTTGCTACTCACGTTGATCTCCCTAAAGAGAAGTGGTTTAAATATAATCCTCCTGTTGAAGTGAAAGTAGTTGCAGCGATTACTGTCGAAGAAAAGACTATTACATATAGTGATCCTATTATTCCTACTGCTTATGTCAAAAAACCTCCTTTTCCTGTTAGGATAAAAGATCATGTTAAAGCTTCGACTGTTGTTCGTAAGAGTAATACTAGGACTTATACACCTACTGAGCAAATTAATGTTGAACCTAGTATTGCTATGATTAAAGATCTCTTGGATGAAGACTTAGATGGGCATGTTATTTCTTTCGTGGGTGAAACTGCTAATATTGCTAGACCCGATACTAAGACACGTAGACCTGTTGTAGGCACGCCTGTTATTTCTGTTAAAATAGGAGATCATTGTTATCATGGCTTATGTGATATGGGTGCTAGTGCTAATGTGATACCTTATGATCTTTATAAAGAAATTATGCACGATATTGCACCTGTTGAATTAGAAGACATTGATGTTACTATTAAGCTTGCTAATAGGGACACCATTAAACCTTTTGGGATTGTTAGAGATGTTGAAGTCTTGTGTGGAAAGATTAAATACCCTGCTGATTTCCTCGTTCTTGCTTCCCCACAAGATAATTTTTGTCCCATTATTTTTGGTAGACCCTTTTTGAATACTGCTAGTTCTAAGATTAATTGTGAAAGGAATATTGTCACTGTTGGCATAGATGGTATGTCTCATGAGTTTAATTTTGCTAAGTTTAGTAGACAACCTCGTGAAAGGGAACCACCTAGTAAGGATGAAATTATTGGTCTTGCTTCCATTGCTGTTCCCCCAACTGATCCGTTAGAACAATATTTCTTAGACCATGAAAATGATGTGTTTATGAAGGAAAGGGAAGAAATAGACGAAGTGTTCCTTAAACAAGAACCTATGCTAAAACATAACCTTCCCGTTGAAATTCTTGGGGATCCCCCTCCACCCAAGGGTGATCCCGTGTTTGAACTCAAACCCTTACCTGATAATCTCAAGTATGCTTATCTTGATGAAAAAGTAATATATCCTATTACTATTAGTGCTAACCTTTCAGAGAAAGAAGAAGAAAGATTATTGAAAACTCTGAAGAAGCACCGGGCTGCTATTGGATATACTCTGGATGATCTTATGGGCATTAGTCCCACATCATGTCAGCACAAAATTTCATTGGAGAAAGATGCCAAACCAGTTAGAGATCCTCAAAGACGATTAAACCCCAAAATGAAGGAAGTGGTAAGAAAGGAGATTCTAAAACTCATTGAGGTAGGTATTATTTTTCCTGTTGCTGATAGTGAATGGGTAAGCCCTGTCCATTGTGTCCCTAAAAAGGGAGGTATTACCGTTGTTCCTAATGATAAAGATGAATTGATCCCGCAAGGAATTATCACAGGCTATAGGATGATAATTGATTTCCATAAGTTAAATAAAGCCACTAAGAAAGATCATTACCCCTTACCTTTTATTGATCAAATGCTGGAAAGGCTATCCAAACACACACATTTTTGCTTTCTACTCTCTCCGTTCCAAAATAGATGACTCAACTTTGTACTAACTTTAGTATAAAGTTGAGGCATCTATTTTGGAACGGAGGGAGCAGATGGTTATTCTGGCTTCTCTCAAATACATGTGTCCGCGCGGGATCAATCTAAAACTACTTTTACTTGCCCTTTTGGTACTTTTGCTTATAGACGTATGCCTTTTGGTTTATGTAATGCACCTGCTACCTTTCAAAGATGCATGATGGCTATATTTTCTATTTTTTGTGAAAAGATTTGTGAGGTATTCATGGATGACTTCTCCATCTATGGATCCTCTTTTGATGATTGTTTGAGCAACCTTGATCGAGTTTTGCAGAGACGCGAAGACACTAGTCTCGTCCTGAATTGGGAAAAGTGTCACTTTATGGTTAATGAAGGCATTGTCTTGGGGCGCAAGATCTCCGAGAGAGGTATTGAAGTTGATAAAGCCAAAGTTGACGCTATTGAGAAAATGCCATGTCCCATGGACATAAAAGGTATAAGAAGTTTTCTTGGTCATGCCGGTTTTTATAGGAGGTTCATTAAGGACTTTTCTAAAATCTGTAGGCCTCTGACTAATTTATTGCAAAAAGATATTCCTTTTGTCTTTGATGATGATTGTGTAGAAGCATTTGAAACACTTAAAGAAAGCTTTGATCACTGCACCTATTGTTCAGCCACCTGATTGGAACTTACCTTTTGAAATTATGTGCGATGCTAGTGATTATGCTGTAGGTGTTGTTTTAGGGCAAAGAGTCGATAAGAAATTGAATGTTATCTAGTATGCTAGTAAGACTCTTGATACTGCCCAAAGAAATTATGCTACTACTGAAAAAGAGTTCTTAGCAGTTGTGTTTGCATGTGATAAGTTTAGACCTTATATTGTTGATTCCAAAGTCACTATTCACACTGATAATGCTGCTATTAAATATCTCATGGAAAAGAAAGATGCTAAGCCTAGACTCATTAGATGGGTTCTCTTTCTCCAAGAATTTGACTTGCATATTATTGATAGAAAGGGAGCTGAGAACCCAGTTGCAGATAACTTGTCTAGGTTAGAGAATGTTCTTGATGACCCACTACCTATTAATGATAGTTTTCCTGATGAACAATTAGCGGTTGTCAATGCTTCTCGTACCGCTCCTTGGTATGCTGATTATGCTAATTACATTGTTGCTAAATATATTCCGCCTAGTTTCACATACCAGCAAAAGAAAAAGTTCTTTTATGATTTAAGACATTACTTCTGGGATGATCCGCACCTTTATAAAGAAGGAGTAGATGGTATTATTAGACGTTTTGTGCCTGAGCATGAACAGGAACAAATCCTACGCAAGTGTCACTCTGAATCTTATGGAGGACACCACACGGGAGATAGAACTGCACACAAGGTACTACAATCTAGTTTTTATTGGCCTACTCTCTTCAAAGATGCTCGTAAGTTTGTCTTATCTTGTGATGAATGTCAAAGAATAGGTAACATTAGCAAACGTCAAGAAATGCCTATGAATTACTCTCTTGTTATTGAACTGTTTGATGTTTGGGGCTTTGATTATATGGGACCTTTTCCTGCCTCCAATGGTTATACAGATGTTTTAGTTGCTGTTGATTACATTACTAAGTGGGTAGAAGCTATTTCAACTAGTAGTGCTGATCATAACACTTCTATTAAAATGCTTAAAGAAGTTATTTTTCCGAGGTTTGGAGTCCCTAGATATCTTATGATTGATGGTGGTTCACACTTTATTCATGGTGCTTTCCGTGAGATGCTTGCTAAGTATGATGTCAATCATAGAATCGCATCTCCCTATCACCCGCAGTCTAGTGGTCAAGTAGAGTTGAGCAATAGAGAGCTCAAATTAATTTTGCAAAACACTGTGAATAGCTCTAGAAAGAATTGGTCCAAAAAACTTGATGATGCATTATGGGCCTATAGAACTGCATTAAAAAATCCTTTGCGTCTCCATATAAGATGGTTTATGGAAAGCATGTCATTTACCTCTTGAACTTGAACATAAAGCATATTGGGCTATTAAAGAGCTCAATTATGACTTCAAACTTGCCGGTGAGAAGAGGTTGCTTGATATTAGCTCACCTGATGAATGGAGAACCCAAGCTTATGAGAATGCCAAGCTCTTCAAAGAAAAAGTCAAACGCTGGCATGATAAGAGGATACAAAAGCGTGAGTTTAACGTAGGAGATTATGTGTTATTATTCAACTCTCATTAAGTATGACATGCTAAAAGAGTTGATGTTTGACAAGGAAGACAACGTAATGGTTTATGTTTTCCGACATCTTAGTCAAAGTATATTGTCATTGACCTTCCAAACATGTTGAGCTTGCCTTTCCCCCTCTTGCTAGCCAAAAAGTCCTTGCACCAAGTAGAGATACTATTTGTGCTTCCAAATATCCTCAAACCCAGTTTTTCCATGAGAGTCCACCATACCTACCTATGGATTGAGTAAGATCCTTCAAGTAAGTTGTCATCGGTGCAAGCAATAAAAATTGCTCTCTAAATATATATGACTTATTAGTGCAGAGAAAATAAGCTTTGTACGAACTTGTTGTGGAAGTAATAAAAGCGACGGACTGAATAATAAAGGTCCACATACAAGGGGCAATATAAAGTGACGTTCTTTTGCATTAAGATTTTGTGCATCAACCCTAAACGTGCATGACAACCTCTGCTTCCCTCTGCGAAGGGCCTATCTTTTACTTTATGTTTTTACTTTATGCTTGAGTCGAGGTGATCCTCACCTTCCCACTTTTTCATTTTATCCTTTGGCAAGCTCCTCGTGTTTGAAAGATCATGATACATATATCCAATTGGATGTAAGTTGGCATAGGCTATTATAGTTGACATCACCTAAAGGTGAATACGTTGGGAGGCAACACAATAAGCCCCTATCTTTCTCAGTGTCCGGCTGAAACTCTATAACCACAAGTATTGAGTGAGTGTTAACAATTATAGGAGACTACGAGATAGTTGAGTATGTGAGCTTGCTGAAAAGCTCTGTTATTGACTCTTTCTGATGTTACGATAAACTGCAATTGCTTCAATGACTGAGATTATAGTCTGTTAGTTCCCAATGAAGTTTATGAACCATACTTGACATTGTGAATTCCTTATTACTTGAGCATAAGAAATCATATGACAAAATCTATATATGATGCTGCTATTAGAATGATCATGATGCCCTCATGTCTGTATTTCATTTTTATTAACACCTCTATCTCTAAACATGTGGACATATTTCTCGATCTCGGTTTCCGCTTGAGGACAAGCGAGGTCTAAGCTTGGGGGAGTTGATACGTCCATTTTGCATCATGCTTTTATATCAATATTTATTGCATTATGGGCTGTCATTACACTTTATATCTCAATATTTATAGCTATTCTCTCTTATTTTACAAGGTTTACCATGAAGAGGGGGAATGCCGGCAGCTGGAATTCTAGCTGGAAAAGGAGCAAACGTTGGAAACCTATTATGCACAACTCCAAAAGTCCTGAAACTCCATGAAACAACTTTTTGGATTTATTAAGAATTTATGAGCGAAAGAAATAGGCCAGGGGGCCCACACCCTGTCCAGGAGACAGGGGGGCGCGCCCCCCTATAGGGCACGCCCCTATCTCCTGGGCCCCCGGGTGGGCCTCCGGCGTCCATCTTCTGCTATATCATCACTTTTACCATGGAAAAAATCGTGGGCAAGATTACGGGACGAAACTCCGCCGCCACGAGGCGGAACCTTGGTGGAATCAATCTAGGGCTCTGGCGGAGCTGTTCTGCCGGGGAAACTTCCCTCCGGGAGGGGGAAATCATCACCAACGTCATCACCAACGATCCTCTCATCGGGAGGGGGTCAATCTCCATCAACATCTTCACCAGCACCATCTCCTCTCAAACCCTAGTTCATCTCTTGTATCCAATCTTGTATCCAAAACCACAAATTGGTACCTGTGGGTTGCTAGTAGTGTTGATTACTCCTTGTAGTTGATACTTATTGGTTTACTTGGTGGAAGATCATATGTTCAGATCCTTAATGCATATTATTACACATCTGATTATGAACATGATTATGCTTTGTGAGTAGTTACTTTAGTTCCTGAGGACATGGGTGAAGTCTTGCTATTAGTAGCCATGTGAATTTGGTATTCGTTCGATATTTTGATGAGATGTATGTTGTCTCTCCTCTAGTGGTGTTATGTGAACGTCGAGTACATGACACTTCACCATTATTTGGGCCTAAAGGAAGGCATAGGGAAGTAATAAGTAGATGATGGGTTGCTAGAGTGACAGAAGCTTAAACCCTAGTTTATGCGTTGCTTCGTTAGGGGTTCTTATGGGCCCATGTGTTTAATGTTGTGGTTAGGTTTACCTTAATACTCATTTTTGTAGTTGCGGACGCTTGAAATAGGGGTTAATCATAAGTGGGATGCTTGTCCAAGTTAGGGCAGTACCCAAGTGTCGATCCACCCACATATCACATTATCGAAGTACCGAACGCGAATCATATGAGCGTGATGAAAACTAGCTTAACGATAATTCCCAATGTGTCCTCGGGAGCTCCTTTATTATTATTAGAGTTTGTCCAGGCTTATCCTTTGTGACATAAAGGATTGGGTCACCCTGCTGCACCTTATTTACTTTATTTACTTGTTACTCGTTACTATTTATCTTATCACAAAACTATCTATCACCTACTATTTCAGTGCTTGCAGAGAAAACCATACTGAAAACCGCTTATCATTTCCTTCTGCTCCTCGTTAGGTTCGACACTCTTACTTATCGAAAGGACTACGATAGATTCCCTACACTTTTGGGTCATCAGGCACATATTAACTTTTATATTTGTTTACGTGTATGCCCCGAGACCTTCCAACTAGACGTGTCTTTCTCTCCAGGTTGCACTTTGTATCGTTCATACCACTAAGTACTACTACGTGTGGTCTCTGACCCAGAAGTGGAAGAAGTGGAGACGCTCTACCACGCTGTTTTTTTACGCTGGGCTCTACCATGCTGTTCATGTCCCACTCCTTTCGCTGACGTGTGGGACATCCAACACGTGTCGTGTTTGGCACTCTTCGTCGTAAGAGTTGAAACACTAGCATTCATCAGAAATAAAAAATAATTATAAATCAGAAGTGATACTATTTTTTTAGAACCAATCAGCAGTGATACTATACCATGCGGTTTCCTTGCTCCTCGATATCGGAAAGAATACTTCCATTCGCCAACATGTGGGACGTCGACCATCCTGGTCCACTTGCCATGCACGCAGAACTCCAAGGGAGAGTCACCCCGGTCGTCGCGCCACAGTAACAAAGACTAATGAGCCATCAAATCACAGGCCCACTTCCCACTTTGAAGTTGCTCGGACGAAGGAACCATCATGACTTCGTTGAATTCCGCTTCTTGAACAAAACTACTGTACCAGCAGTACTGCTAGCTACAGTAGTTACTCCAACAGAGGCCTCCTTCCGTTCATAGGATAGGAATTTTATAGGAATATGGAAATCATAGGAAGTGAGATGACACGCGTCTCAATTCCTATAGAGAAAGAGATGCCATTTGATGCATAGGACAAGAATTTTTCCATTTAGTCTAGGCTAATGTACTGGTAATTTTCTCTAAAAACTAAAGTAGTAACTAGTAGTACTCGTACATGCTCGTACTCAGACACGGACAAACACACTAACTACTAGTACTACTAATTCTCACATGCTGGCCAGACACCGTCTTTCTCCTTCCCGGCTTTGTCGGCGACGCCCCATCGTGCTTGGATCTCCGCCGACCCCTCCACAGCAGCGCGTGCATCCTTTTCTTTCTTGCGGTGGCGGACCTCTCCTTTCTTGAGTGCTTTCTGACTTTTCCGCTCCCTCTGTGCGGCTTTGGCCGCCTCATGATCTACCGCCCATTCGGCCTTGGCATCTTCAAATTCCTCCCACATAGTTGTGAGGTCGCGAGTGGCGATGAACTCGGCACGGCAGGATGCCATCACTTCCCTACCATTTTGTGTGCGGTCGTGTGCGGCGAGGAACTCAGCGCTGTGGGATGCCATCGCCGCCTTACCGGTTAGTGTGCGGCGCAGTGGCATGAACGACGCTTGGTGGGAGCTCTGGGTGGAGTGGCCGGACAACCGTATAGTGCATTGGTTTGCCAAGAGCTCAAGGACAGAAGACGAAGGAAATTTGGATTCCCCTTCAATCATGGCCATCTATTACCGAGTAAAATGCATTGGCGGTCATCGAACTTGTCTTGATTGCTCACTTTGATCATTGTATATGAGATATGGTGATTATACGGTCACTGGCTCAGCGTATAGCTCCGTATTTGTCTGGTTGACCAGTCAAATAGTCTGCATGCGCCTCATCAACTCGTGTTCTTTATCTATCTACACGGGCCTACCTGTCAATGGAGAAAGAAATACTGTAAAAACCAAAATTATGCGTATGTGGGGAATCAAACCACGGACTCGTCGCTGCAACGCACCCTCGTCAGCCAAATAAATGAAATACTTCGCGTCAGACACTCACGCTCACGATGTCAAAGCATGCTAATGCATGCACGTTGCTCTCTAAATCAAAGTCCTGCTCATGGCGCAACACAAATGGCGAGCCCATCACCTGCGCGCCCCGGCGGTGCCTGACATTACTGTTTAGATGTTTGATGGAGGCCTACACGAATGCTGAGCATGTATTCACCTGGCTCAACACCAACGGTCATACTCGGAGCGCCTTGCTCATGTATATTGTCCATCACAACGACAGTCTATAAAACAGCCTAGCTAGAGAGGGTACTATGGTAGTATGGTATGGAGTATGTACTATCGTGAGCGACGATCTTAGTGCCACTGCACACCGAAACCCTTTCCATCGCTAGCGCGGTCTTCCCACCTGAAACGGTCACCGTCTCTCCAGAACGTCAATGCCGCATTCACCGGACTTAACTGCAGGTGCAATTGGTGTGTCACTGACATGCAGGCCAGAAGCCTGTTGGGCCCACATTAAGTCACTGAAGTAGCGACCGCATTCACGCCTGACGAACCTACTCCAGCGCCAGTTGTCCATCCGTCTGCCACGGCTCATTGCCATTCGCCCGCTATATTAACTTGATCCCCAGCTCCCAGCCATAGCCAAAGACCCACACTTATTCTCCTCCGGTCCCTTCGTTCTGTCGGCACCACTCCAACCATGGCCTCCTGGCGCTCCGAAGCTCTCTTGGACGTACTGTCACAGGAGCAGACGAGGGACATCGGCGGCTCCGCTCCGAGGGCGCTCCAAAGCTCTCTTCAACATACTATCGCAGGAGCAAACGATGGAGATCGCTGGCACCCCCCCGGCCGCCCTCCACCGCCACGACCACGAAGCCGGCGTGCATGCGTGGGCGCAACCGGCAGCGAGGAAGAGTAGTACACGGTAGGTTGCCGCTGGTCTGGTCCCAGGAAGGCCACCGCTACTCTACTCAGTCGACGCCAAGCTTGGTGGGGTAAACATCGGCGGCCGATTAGCCGCTTGACGGCGACGTGGAGGCGGAAATCTTCAGAACCTTTTGCTCCGGAGGAGGAGATTATCGAGGCGGATGAGGAGGAGGCAAAGGCAATGGCCGGCTTTCTCAGGTTCATGGCCGGACATGGTGGTCGGGTGCCGGTGATCGTTTAGATTAGGTTTACAATAGGTTTTAGTACGGTTTGTGCAAAATATGTAATGAATTTCGTCCAGTTTGTAGGAAAAGTTTTAGAAATGTAATGAATTTCATCCGGTTAATTTGAAATTTGCTTTGTTTGCACGAATTTTGTCCGGTTATTTCATATAGTTGTCGAGACGTTTGCGGGCAGCATCGGATGGCATCCATCAGTGTCCTCGGATAGATGCCAGTGTAAATTTGTGGGCCAGCGCTGGAGATGCCCTAACTATCATGCTATAGTCGCTAACAGTCCTCCATTATTTGGCAGGGAATAGTTATCCCTCGATCAAAATCAGATCCGGGGTGTTTCGCACTCCTCCCGCGTAAGAGTGTAAACTCTTGCTTACATAAAAATGGAGCAAGTGGATGACACTGTAGCACGTCATATCACTCGAACTAGCCTGCCTAACAAGCGGGAAAGCACTGCCCTCATCATTTTGATCTGGATTTCTATCGATCGTTTGTGCGAAAATGTTACGCTTCGCAAGTTCTAAAGGAAAAGGCGACACACTTATGACTCGTACGCGTCGCACCCCCGACAGTCCGGCTCGCACGCCGCTCACCAGAGGGGACACGCGTTGTCTTGCAATTTTCACTGACATGTGGGATTGTAATTGAATAAAGCCTCGATAGCCCAAATCTATCTTGGCGGGCGTCGGCTGAGAAGAGAGAAACGGGGGAGGGAGAAGAGATCGCCCGCCCACCGCGCATGGACTCCAAGAAATATATGGTGATAATGTGAGGTGGGCCATGCTGGAGTCCGGACCGCTTCCGGAGCCTGCTCTGACCGCCCTGGCCCCTCAAGACGCCAGCTGCCTGCCGCATGCATGCATAGCAAGTACTAAAAAACAGGGCTATAAGGCCTTGTACAATGGGAGATGCTTAGAGAAGATTCTTAGAGAAATAAACCAGACTTTTCTTAGGCACCGGTGCTTACTTGTTGTCAGGACCCCGATCCTAAGTCACACCGATCTAGCATGTAACACATCATATCACTTTGCAGCCTCACGCACGGTATTTCCACGGGTGCCACCTTACTTGGCCCGGGACCGTTTGCGCCTTTTGGCTCACGTATATGATAGTGCCGCTAGCATCCATATGACAAAGAACCCAGGCTGACATGGCTATTCGTGAACCCAAAGTGGCACTAACTTACAGGGACAGTCATACATGACCCAACAACGAACGTGTCGGTCATCAGCGAGTGAATCCGGGCTGTAGCAACTGGGCTAGCAGGACTCCGGTAAACCGGGCTGTAGAAGGCTAACAGGACTCCGGTAGACACCGCGTGACATTTCCCCGAAGGGACAGACACAGGAACGAAGAAGGACACATGCCGGCCAGCCTACGTGTTCCGGAGCAGTAGCAAGCTACCAAGGCTCAGTGGAAGCACTAGGAGACATTTCCCGATAAGAGAGGCTACCAAGGATAAACAACTAGATAGTCAGATCCCACACATACCAAGCATTTCAATAGCATACACACAATATGCTTGATATGTGTAAATACAACATGGCATCACAACATGACTCTACAACTCAAAGTATTTTATTCAATAGGCTCCGAGGAGCGAGATATTACAAGCATGGGTCTCACGACCCGACATTCAGAGCATACAAGTCAAAGCACACGCGGAAGCTAAACATGTCTGAGTACAGACAACTATAAATGAAAAAGGCTGAGAAGCCTGACTATCTACCAGATCCTGCCGAGGGCACAAGATCATAGCTGAGGTAACAAGCTAAACATCGAAGTCCACGTGGAACTACTAGCGAGACTGAAGTCTCTCTGCAAAAACATAAAATAGGCAAACATGAGTACAAATGTACCCAGCAAGACTTACATCAGATCTAACTACATATGCATCATTATCAACAAAGGGATGGTGGGGTTTAACTGCAGCAAGCCAGCTTTGACTCGGTGGCTATCCTGAACTACGACTGCAAGTAACTCTTTTGAGGTGGCGCACACGAGTCCACATATTCACCATATCAATACACCACTATGGATCCGCTCCCGTCTCCCTACGAGAACGCCATCCATAGCACTCATGCTCATCTTGCGTATTTTAAAGTATCCACTTTCACTTGTCTATGAACTGTACAGGCAACCCAGAAGTCCTTTACCGCGGACACGGCTATTCGAATAGATCATATTAACCCTGCAGGGGTGTACTTCTTCACACACGCTCTCACCACTTACCGCCATTTACACGACATGTACTCGGCAACCTTCAAGCGGAAGCCCAGCGAGGGTGTCGGCCACGACCTGACTAACCACACAAGTCTCTCGTCCAGGTTTATCGCCTATTCGGGTTCCATCCGCAAGGAGATCCGGCCGGGGTGTCGCTCACGGCCCCAAATGATGTGTGCAGGGTTCCCAAGTCCACCATCCGGGTGCCACTTGGTACACCGGGCCACTGTGCCTAGTCTGTCCCAAGCCCACCTGTACCGGGTGCCACTTGGTAGACTATTAACACTACCTATAAACACCAGAAACTAGTTGCAAATCCTGGACAGAGATCAAGTTGATTAATAAGTCGAGAGAGCTTGGAGTGCCCGGAGCCCAATGTGTGGTAGTAACTGTTCATGGATCACAAACACAGAACTCAGTTCCTAAGGACGACTTCAATGAGACAACCCACCATGTACTCCTACATGGCCTCTCACCGCTACCTTTACCAAATCGTGTTCACACACTTAGCTCACACACAGTAGGACATGTTTACACACGTCCAATTCATCCCCAATGAATCAGACCTGACTCAACTCTAAGCAGTAGCAGGCATGACAAACAAGCATGAATGAGTAGGCACATCAGGGCTCAAACAACTCCTACTCATGCTAGTGGGTTTCATCTATTTACCGTGGCAATGACAGGTCATGCAGAGGATAAGGGGGTTCAACTACCGCAGCAAGTAACAGTTGAATCATTGTTGTCCTAATGCAGTAAAAGAGAGCAGGAGCGAGAGAGTGGGATTGTATCGGAATGAACAAGGGGGTTTTGCTTGCCTGGCACTTCTGAAGATAGTATAGTTCTTCATCGGTGTCATCGAACTCATCGTCGGAACCACGTCTATCGAGAGGGGACAAACACCGGCAAACAAGGAAGAACATAATCAATGCAATGCATAATATGATGCATGATCATGACATGGCAATATGCTGTTGATTTGAGCTAATGCAACTAGCAGCAAGTTAAATGAAGTTGGTTTGAATCAATGATTCAAATTCAAACTCCATATGTGGATATTTAAATGCCATTTAAATGGTTTGTGCTAAACAGCAGCTATAAGTTGTTCTAACATGCATGAAAAAGGTACAGATGGATAGATTGGATTTTTTTGATCATTTTTCATATATAAATTATTTCATTTGGAGTTACGGTTGAATTTCTATAATTTTTAGAAGTTAGCACTATTTTCTGGAATTTCCTGAATTAAACTAAATCCAGAAAATGCTTATTGCGTCAGCATTGTGTCATGCTGACCTCAGCAGGTCAACTGACCCGGTCCAGGTCAAACCTGACCAGTGGGTCCCGTCTGTCAGCAGTTAGTTAAACTAATTAAATCTCATTAGCGTTAAACTAACACTAACCTAGTTTAGTTAGTGGCCTGGGGCCCACACGTCAGTGACCCAGGGGGTCAAACTAGGCCCACCTGGGGTCAACTTGGTCAGTGGGGTCAAACCTGCCGGCGACTCGACGCCGGCGAGGCCCGAGACGGCGGCGCGGCTCGGAAATCCCCCACGGGTGTCCAAATGGGCGGCGGAGAGGCTCTACAGGTGCAGCGCGATGAGGCACATCTAACGGGGCAAGCGAGAGCAGCTGGGGTGGACCGAGCTCGTCGGAAGCGAGTTCGCGGCGGCGGCCAAAGTTCGGCCATCGGCAGGTTAGGCGATGCAGGGCGCCAGGGAGGCGTTGGTGAGTGCTACGTGCTCCTGGTGAGGTGTGGAGCACGGTGGTGTGCCCGTCTTTGAGCCACAGTGGCTTTGGCCACGACGGCGACGAGGCACGACGGCGGCGTGCTTCGACCGTGGTGGAAGACGGAGCCAGGGGAGAGAAACGGAGGGGGCAAGCAAGGGGAAAGAATCAGGAGCTCACAGGGAGTCGTATGGCGGTCTCAGCGGGCTCGGGGACGGGCTGGAGATGAGGTGCGATCGCCGGTGATCTCGGATGCCCGAGGAGGAAGACGACGGCGAAGACGGCTCCACAGGGCTTCCGGGCTCGAGCAGCTCGGCGAGGAGGTCGAGGACGACGCGGCGGAGCTTCTGGACTCATCGGCAGGGCGAGGGGTGGTCGGTGGCCGTGGTGGCAGCGAACGGCGGCGTCGGGTGCGCTCGGGGGCGTCGTAGGGAGAGAGCAGAGGAGGAGGATGAGCGCGAGAGGGAGTGAGAGCGATTCGAGGGGGTGGCGTGGCGCTGCGGGAGATGTTCAGGGGGAGGAGGAGGCAGCCAAGCAGGGAGGAGCTGGCCTCCTCGGCCGCGCGCGTGCGACCATGCAGCTGCTCCTACTGGCAGGAGGAAGACGACAGGAGGGAGAGCGGTGGTGGGCTGGGCCAGTTGGCTAGGCTGCCAGCTGGGCCGGCCAGGTAAGTGGCCCAGGTTAGTCTCTCTCTCTTTTATTTAAGTTTTTCTATTTCTGTAGTCTGTAGGGCTTTATTAAAAATACTTAGGCATTACCAAAAATCATGAAACTAATCATGACTACTGTTTGGGATATATCCAACAGTAAACATTTTAGTTTATGATTATTTGAGCATTTGAAATATTTAATAGCATTTAAATGCCCAAATGCAAATATTATAAGATTTAATTCAGAGCCCAAATATGCCAGGAAAAAATGTGCAACACCCCTGGTTATGTCTCCAGCATTTTCCAGAAATGATGAACATTTTTGAAAGCCATTTGGAAACACTGAGAATATTTTAGTTGAACCTAGTGAATTCCTTTGATGCTAGGGTTTAGGCAATCCCTATTTCAATTTTTTGAGAAATTTAAACATGATTCATGGAAGCTAATGCAAAGACAAGCAAGGCCTGAACTGGGCTGTGACAATTCACCCCCACTAAACAAGAATCTCGTCCCGAGATTCAAACGTAGGGTAAGATGATGGGGGAACACAACTAACGCAATCTTCACGATCCAGGTTGCATCTCACCAGAATGTTGATTCGATCACCATCTTTTTCTCGACGTCTTGCTCCGAGATCTCCATCTAACATGACAACGAGAGGAAGGGATAAACTCTAGAAGAATCGATCTTCTCGAAGATCGAGCAACTCACGGAATGAGGCATAGAACCATCTCTCGGGCTGAGACACGAAGCATACATCTGAAGAAATGGAGTGACACAGATGACGAGGGTTCACTAGGTAGACAACAATTCCACACCTAAGAGGGTGGTGAACGGTTGTCAACGTAGCGAGGAGTTGAGTTGTCATGATACCACAACGAGACACCAGGGATTGTGACTCGTAGATATATCCCCTTGAACGAGACAAGAGGGTGGCAAAAGGAATTACCTTTGATTCAGAGATCATTGGAACTCTTTATACCAGCCTAAGGCAATTCTTGAGCGATCGTTTGGAGGGGTCGGTAGAATGGCATGCTTGGATTAGAATGGATGATGTGGATTACCTTGTTGAAAACAACACAAGGGATGACTTTAGTAACTGGGGAGAAGCTCAACAGTAGAGAGTGAGTCCACTGTTTGAGAAGTTATAGCATAACCGAGGAAGCTGAGAGCAAACCCAGTTAGTGCCGATGATAACACCTAGCGCTTGCACATGCTCTCGAGAACTTGAGCATTTCCATATTCATCAAGGTTTTACCAATATCCATGTCAAGGATCCTGGCAACACAACTTACTTCCATGATGAATGGTGATGGAGGATGCAGATGCAAAGGAAGATAACACCTTCTCAGATTTCACCTTAGCGAGGCCAAGGAAATAGAATCTGGATGATCGACCGAGAGACATTTAGCACTCCGCTTCTAATGTTCTCCTTGATGTGCTAGTGTATCCCATTCATATGGTTTGATATCTAGAACATCAAGTAAAGGTCGGACTTCGGGAGCGCAAGAATCCATAAGGAAACAACTACTGGATTAAATCCTATGAGATCCTTATGGGGATGTGGCCAACTTCTTCAATCAAGATACTACAATAATAGGTCTTCCGGCTGGGTGTGTTAGCCACGACATCCACTTTACCGGGTTACACAGAGACCAATATTATAGTTCTTGGGAAAACGTTCCAACCATCATATTTGCCGGAGATTCAGATCTGGTTGGTGTCAGAATAATCTAGACTCATCGAGCCAAGAAAGTAAAATGAAAGTTTGCAACACAAGTCGACGAGATGACGTTGCGAGATTCTCGGGAAATAAACTACGATAGCAAGCTCCAAAACATGAGCTGGTTCTGCTACACATGTGTGAACATGCTGTCTCAGACAAACATGATCACATGGTAGTCTTACAATAAAACACTACCGAGTTCTGGTAGGGAACCATCATTGAGGATATAGGAATCTTGTGCATGAACTAGTATTTGCACAGCAACTCCTTTTCCTTGAACAAATCAATCAGTGGCTTGGTGTGCTAGGGATACATATAGAATGAAGGTTGCAAATCTCCAACCCACAGAATACTTCGCACATGTGCATGACTGACTTGGGATGATTCCAGAGGAAGCAAAACTAACTTTCTCAAATTCACGGCGGCAACTTTCACCAAATGCATGTGTATAAGAGGAAGTCACTCCTTTCATCAAACAAATACTTCATGAGCTAGCATGAAGAAAATGCTTTCAAAAGTTTCCAACACTAACTTATTGTCCAACAAGATCTTGGAGAAGAAGAAATGATGTTGATGGGCTCAACAACAAATCATCGAGATTTCCATGAAGATGGAATTCCACGACTAGGTGAACAAGGTGATAGCATTGGTCAGACCAAAAGATGTAATGGTGTATGCCCGAGGGTTCAACCACGAATAAGACAACATTACGAGCATCGTTGGTTCTGACTTGATTTGAGGATAGCCCACGCCCAAATCAAAGGTTGGACAAGACAATAGATCCAACAACTGATCACGAGGACCAACTGATGAAGATATCACCTTTCTTCAACACACACACACAAGATATCCCTTAAAATGAACTGAGTCAGACAAGTTTTTTTATCTTCCAACTCCCCAAGTTGTTGTTTAGCTTATCCAACTAGCTCAGGGTATCCAACACGGATTCTCTAAGAAAGGGTGGTTTCGAAAACCAACTTGGTCACGAGCTCAACATAGCGGTCGGGTGACGACCCGGTGATACTTCCGAGAAGATAATCGGAAAATCAAAAACCACCGATATGCTATTAAGCTCAAGAACAATCTTGCTTTTCAGGGCAAGACGAGATGATCAACTAAGCAAGGGATTGGCATAGCCCTAACTCATTGATCGAAAAGTGCACCGGAAGTAAGGACTAGGTAGCACAATCTATCTTAGAATGATGATTCAAGAACCAACACGCTAAGAATGAAATTATTGTCCTTTAACTACCAAGCAACAAGGTTGCTAGGAGTATTGATTTCACACGCCATGATTCCCTTGTCGGCATTCGGGTTACAGGAACACGGGGATCGAGAAATGAATAATGAGTGCGAGAAATATCACTATATCAAGAGTTCATAGGATGGTGTGCAATTCCCATGATATTCTTGATATAAAGATGGTAACACTTCAAGGTAGAACAGACCAGAAGCTAGATTGCATTTGATCTGCGGGATACAACTGCTTTGACCCAAATCTGGATATGGATGAGGTACTGGAGTTTGTTTCTCCTAGTCATTCCAGAGAAGAATGGCTTGACGGACCACAAGAATAATAAGCATCGATAACACGAATGCACAATTACTCTGGACTATCAATTGATAGACGAAGATCAGGATACGACTGAAGAGGGACAACTCAAAGGAACATATATCTTTCTGAGTTGTGGATGCATAGATTAGTATGTCGAGCAAAGCTCAACATTTCTTCCAGATAACCCATGCAGAAGGTAGAACTGGCAGTTTCACAATATAGAATGGAGAACTCATCAAGAGCACTCTTGTTGTGATCTTTTGGTTCAAAGAACTTCTGCCATAAGCGGTTCATAGTATTTGGAAGAAGGAAATACCAGGACCTCGAGGACTATCACAAAGGTTACTAATATCTTAAGGGAACTAGCAAATACTAACAACATGAAGTAGCGTGAATCTCGGGTTCAAAACCCAGGAGTAGAATACCTACTACTAAGTGGCATCACGGGATGCTTTCGAGAATGATGGCCAAAATCATCACACTGGGAACACAAAGCATGGCTGGATTACTAGGTGATACTCTAGACACCTAGGTCATAATAATAACTCCAACATATACGTCGAGGCAATAGGGTACCTCAAGTCACTGATTAGTGTGGTTAATCTGGCCCAAAGGAACATCGAAACGGGAGGAAGGGATTTGCAAATGCTTCAGACTATTTAGAAACCTGGGATGACTTGGACAGCATAACGACTGTAAATGCTCGAAAGATTGGAGACATGCTACAGAAATGGTGGCATAGCCACTCAGAAGCACAATATCAAGGTTTCGAGATCAACAGTTAACATACAAAAGTAGTAGAAACTGAACTGAGGCGTGAATCAACAATCTTATAAGTCTACAGATTAGTAACACGTGATCCTGATAGAAAGATGAGAAAGCCTAGTTTCTTAACCCTGTAGGAAGGTAATATGACTCAGATCAGAAGGGCATGAGGTAAAGGAGTAAAAAGAGCCTTACGTTCCATCCCACAATCAATTCCCTTATATAACTAAAGAATTTCTAGACTCAACTTCGACCAGTTTGGCTTGGTAATCCTACTGGCAGTCAAGCTCTAATACCAAAGTTGTCAGGACCCCGATCCTAAGTCACACCATCTAGCATGTAACACATCATATCACTTTGCGGCCTCACGCACGGTATTTCCACGGGTGCCACCTTACCTGGCCCGGGACCGTTTGCGCCTTTTGGCTCATGTATATGATAGTGCCGCTAGCATCCATATGACAAAGAACCCAGGCTGACATGGCTAGTCGTGAACCCAAAGTGGCACTAACTTACAGGGACAGGCATACATGACCCAACAACGAACGTGTCGGTCATCAGCGAGTGAATCCGGGCTGTAGCAACTGGGCTAGCAGTACTCCGGTAAACCGGGCTGTAGCAGGCTAATAGGACTCCGGTAGACACCGCTTAACATTTCCCCGAAGGGACAGACACAGGAACGAAGAAGGACACATGCCGGCCAGCCTACGTGTTCCGGAGCAGTAGCAAGCTACCAAGGCTCAGTGCAAGCACTAGGAGACATTTCCCGATAAGAGAGGCTACCAAGGATAAACAACTAGATAGTCAGATCCCACACATACCAAGCATTTCAATAACATACACACAATATGCTTGATATGTGTAAATACAACATGGCATCACAACATGACTCTACAACTCAAAGTATTTTATTCAATAGGCTCCGAGGAGCGAGATATTACAAGCATGGGTCTCACGACCCGACATTCAGAGCATACAAGTCAAAGCACACGCGGAAGCTTAACATGTCTGAGTACACACAACTATAAATGAAAAAGGCTGAGAAGCCTACCTATCTACCAGATCCTGCCGAGGGCACAAGATCGTAGCTGAGGTAACAAGCTAAACGTCAAAGTCCACGTGGAACTACTAGCGAGACTGAAGTCTCTCTGCAAAAACATAAAATAGGCAAATGTGAGTACAAATGTACCCAGCAAGACTTACATCAGATCTAACTACATATGCATCATTATCAACAAAGGGATGGTGGGGTTTAACTGCAGCAAGCCAGCTTTGACTCGGTGGCTATCCTGAACTACGACTGCAAGTAACTCTTTTGAGGTGGCGCACACGAGTCCACATATTCACCATATCAATACACCACTATGGATCCGCTCGCGTCTCCCTACGAGAACGCCATCCATAGCACTCACGCTCATCTTGTGTATTTTAAAGTATCCACTTTCACTTGTCTATGAACTGCACAGGCAACCCAGAAGTCCTTTACCGCGGACACGGCTATTCGAATAGATCATATTAACCCTGCAGGGGTGTACTTCTTCACACACGCTCTCACCACTCACCGCCATTTACACGACATGTACTCGGCAACCTTCAAGCGGAAGCCCAGCGAGGGTGTCGGCCACGACCTGACTAACCACACAAGTCTCTCGTCCAGGTTTATCGCCTATTCGGGTTCCATCCGCAAGGAGATCCGGCCAGGGTGTCGCTCATGGCCCCAAACGATGTGTGCAGGGTTCCCAAGTCCACCATCCGGGTGCCACTTGGTACACCGGGCCACTGTGCCTAGTCTGTCCCAAGCCCACCTGTACCGGGTGCCACTTGGTAGACTACTAACACTACCTACAAACACCAGAAACTAGTTGCAACTCCTGGACAGAGATCAAGTTGATTAATAAAGTCGAGAGAGCTTGGAGTGCCCGGAGCCCAATGTGTGGTAGTAACTGTTCATGGATCACAAACACAGAACTCAGTTCCTAAGGACGGCTTCACTGAGACAACCCACCATGTACTCCTACATGGCCTCTCACCGCTACCTTTACCAAATCGTGTTCACACACTTAGCTCACACACAGTAGGACATGTTTACACACCTCCAATTCATCCCCGATGAATCAAACCTGACTCAACTCTAAGCAGTAGCAGGCATGACAAACAAGCATGAATGAGTATGCACATCAGGGCTCAAACAACTCCTACTCATGCTAGTGGGTTTCATCTATTTACTGTGGCAATGACAGGTCATGCAGAGGATAAGGGGGTTCAACTACCGCAGCAAGTAACAGTTGAATCATTGTTGTCCTAATGCAGTAAAAGAGAGCAGGAGCGAGAGAGTGGGATTGTATCGGAATGAACAAGGGGTTTTTGCTTGCCTGGCACTTCTGAAGATAGTATAGTTCTTCATCAGTGTCATCGAACTCATCGTCGGAACCACGTCTATCGAGAGGGGACAAACACCGGCAAACAAGGAAGAACATAATCAATGCAATGCACAATATGATGCATGATCATGACATGGCAATATGCTGTTGATTTGAGCTAATGCAACTAGCAGCAAGTTAAATGAAGTTGGTTAGAATCAACGATTCAAATTCAAACTCCATATGTGGATATTTAAATGCCATTTAAATGGTTCGTGCTAAACAGCAGCTATAAGTTGTTCTAACATGCATGAAAAAGGTACAAATGGATAGATTGGATTTTTCTGATCATTTTTCATATATAAATTATTTCATTTGGAGTTACGGTTGAATTTCTATGATTTTTAGAAGTTAGCACTATTTTCTGGAATTTCCTGAATTAAACTAAATCCAGAAAATGCTTATTGCGTCAGCATTGCGTCATGCTGACCTCAGCAGGTCAACTGACCCGGTCCAGGTCACACCTGACCAGTGGGTCCTGTCTGTCAGCAGTTAGTTAAACTAATTAAATCTAATTAGCGTTAAACTAACACTAACCTAGTTTAGTTAGTGGCCTGGGGCCCACACGTCAGTGACCCAGGGGGTCAAACTGGGCCCACCCGGGGTCAACTTGGTCAGCAGGGTCAAACCTGCCGGCGACTCGACGCCGGCGAGGCCCGAGACGGCGGCGCGGCTCGGAAATCCCCCACGGGTGTCCAAATGGGCGGCGGAGAGGCTCTACGGGTGCAGCGCGACGAGGCGCGTCTAACGGGGCAAGCGAGAACAGCTGGGGTGGACCGACCTCGTCAGAAGCGAGCTCGTGGCGGCGGCTGGAGTTCGGCCATCGGCGGGTTAGGCGATGCAGGGCGCCAGGGGAGGTGTTGGTGAGTGCTACGTGCTCCTGGTGAGGTGTGGAGCACGGTGTTGTGCCCGACTTCGAGCCACAGTGGCTCTGGCCACGACAGCGACGAGGCACGACGGCGGCGAGCTTCGGCCGTGGTGGAAGACGGAGCCAGGGGACAAAAATGGAGGGGGCGAGCAAGGGGAAAGAATCAGGAGCTCACAGGGAGTCATATGGCGGTCTCAGCGGGCTCGGGGACGGGCTGGAGACGAGGTGCGGTCGCCGGCGATCTCGGATGCCCGAGGAGGAAGACGAGGGCGAAGACGGATCCACAGGGCGTCCGGGATCGTGCAGCTCGGCGAGGAGGTCGAGGACGACGCGGCGGAGCTTCTGGACTCATCGGCAGGGCGAGGGGTGGTCGGTGGCCGTGGTGGCAGCGAACGGCGGCGTCGGGTGCGCTCGGGGGCGTCGTAGGGAGAGAGCAGAGGAGGGGGATGAGCAAGAGAGGGAGTGAGAGCGGTTCGAGGGGGTGGCGTGGCACTGCGGGAGATGTTCAGGGGGAGGAGGAGGCAGCCAGGCAGGGAGGAGCTGGCCTCCTCGGCCGCGCGCGTGCGAGCACGCAGCTGCTCCTACTGGCAGGAGGAAGACGACAGGAGGGAGAGCGGTGATGGGCTGGGCCAGTTGGCTGGGCTGCTAGCTAGGCCGGCCAGGTAAGTGGCCCAGGTTAGTCTCTCTCTCTTTTATTTAAGTTTTTCTATTTCTGTAGTCTGTAGGGCTTTATTAAAAATACTTAGGCATTACCAAAAATCATGAAACTAATCATGACTACTGTTTGGGATATATCCAACAGTAAACATTTTAGTTTATGATTATTTGAGCATTTGAAATATTTAATAGCATTTAAATGCCCAAATGCAAATATTATAAGATTTAATTCAGAGCCCAAATATGCCAGGAAAAAATGTGCAACACCCCTGTTTATGTCTCCAGCATTTTCCAGAAATGATGAACATTTTTGAAAGCCATTTGGAAACACTGAGAATATTTTAGTTGAACCTAGTGAATTCCTTTGATGCTAGGGTTTAGGCAATCCCTATTTCAATTTTTTGAGAAATTTAAACATGATGCATGGAAGCTAATGCAAAGACAAGCAAGGCCTGAACTGGGCTATGACACTTGTACAGGATAGACGCTTAACTTATCGTCTATCCTGTAGCAATAGGCACTGGTGCTTAAGAGAAGCCTGGTTCATTTTTCTAAGCATCTCCCATTGTATAAGGCCTAAGCCCGCTTATGTGGAGGAGAGAGAGGCATTGACAAAGTCAAGGAGTGGGCTCTACAAGAGCCCGTCTCTACACATGCTCCTAGGTATAAAAAAAATACTTCTAAAAAAGGCATAAAAAACAATTGTGTCTAAAAAAAGAAAGGTAAAAAACATTTGAGAGGAAATAGATAGAGAGAAATTGAGAAAAAGTTGTAACCTTATAGCCAACCTTATAGTCAACAGTATGGTAGCATTACATGAGGAAGGAGGGAGTGGTGCACATGCCAAGTTCACTGGGCTGCCATGTTTCACACTCCTCCGTCGTAACAGTGGAGACAATAGCTTTCATAAAAAATAAACAATGAATACTCGTTGCTCGTCCTCTATATCGGAAAGAATACTTTCATTCGCTGACATGTGGGACGTTGACCATCCTGGTACACCTGCCATGCACAAAATTATCCTGGTCTACCCCGGTCGTATCACAGACCCAACCTTTCCCACCGTAAGTTGTTCAAACAAAGGAACCATCATGACTTCGTTGAATTCCGCTTCTTCAAGAAAACTTACTTTGTGTTGTATGTCTCTGTACTTTTTCTACAATTTTCCTACACTATGAACCAAATGAGGCATGAATGTATCTGTGTCGACTATTGTCTGATCGATCGCTAAGCCTACAATTTTAGGAGCTAGGGCTATTGGTCGATCAATGACAGATAAGTATAAGTGTACCACGAGCTCATCAGCCCCAACTTTCTCTTCGGTGAGTGTTTTGCGAGTACTATAGCTCGCTCATTAGCTAGCCTACTAACACCAAGAATCATCAAACAAGCCCTACTCATATGATAAACAGTTCAAACTTACATCTAAGCATGCCATATATTACATCAAAAGCTGGTGAGGATACATCTGTTTCCATAACTCGGAGAGGGTTTGCATGATTCACTATCAAACAAAAGTAGCAAGTACCGCCCACACATGACAGTACACTAGCCCTAAGATGGTTTGATAACACGCATCGTTCTGGTAATTAAACACAAGGTAATGCAAACTACCATGAAGGATTAGTGCGACCAACTATTTCTTGTCATCGATCTCTCGGGCAATGACCACGACACGAACATCGGCATGGTAATCGATCTCTGGGGCGATGTCCACAGGACTGACCACGACATCAGAATCGATCTCTGGGGCGATGTCCACAGGATGGATAGCGGCATCGGAATTGATCTCCAGGGCGATGCCAATAGGATGGGCCACGACATCGGAATCATCAAGGACGTCCACCGACACCTGCACAACCCTAGCATATTAGCAAGCACATTGCAAATAAAGAAAAACCACAACTATGGTAATAAGCCATTACTTTTACCTTGTGCAGCTCACCGGGGGATCTCATCCCTCCGAGGGCCATCTCCTCGTCCTCGATGGGGGCCATCACCTTGCCAGGGGAATACTGCTTCTCAACGGCGACTATCTCCTCAAACTCGGCGTTGACCCTCGCATAGGTGGCCATCAGAGTTTCTGGGGTAGGCACGGTGGGGCCCTTGCTATTCTTCCAACTTTCTTTGATGAGTTCGTCCGCCAACGTCGTCAACTCTTTGGCCAGTGCTTGTTTCTTGGAGTTCTTCGTCTCCATGGGTTGGCCCGCCAACATGGTCAACTCGTTGGTCGGTGCTCGCTTCCTAGAGATTGTTGTCTCCAGTGGGTTGTCCGCCGGCAACTCTTTTCCTAGTGCTGTAGGATCCATCAATGAACTAACAAACAAAAAGAAATCGAAAGGAAACCACAATCGCAATGAAAACGAAAAAAGAATAGGATGTGAGAGTCGGTCGGTGCTTCGCAAAAAGAAGATTCTTGGAATGAAAATATAGCAGCATAACTGATTCTCCCACCTTTCCTTCGTCGGTACAGAATAAAAATGGCAGAAGTGAGTAGCCAGGAGTGAGGTTTTCTTCAAGAAAGGGAAGAAAGGGCTTGAAGGAGCGTTCCAGTGAAATGATGGTTGCTTCGTCCAGTCCAACTTGGAGGCCACCTTACCACTGCTGGTAAAGGTGTGGGTTTTGTGATATGACGGGTCATGACGGCCACACCGGGTGACAGGTGAGTCTCGACTATAGCACCTCGCTGTGATTTGGTGGATGGCACGCGGGCCCGAATGCTTTGAAATATCCCACATGTAGATAGAGCGGCTAGTCATATAGGAGTGCTCAATATTGTGCACCGCGACCAAGGCAGAGAGGAAAACAAGAGAACTATGTAATTAATGCATGAGTTTAATTGGGGTAGTTTTGTAAAGTACGAGATACATTCCTCCAATCGCAAAATGCCTTGGTTCATGAGATTTGAGATTTGAGCCCTATAAACCGGAAGGGAGGGAGTACTACACGCGGTGTAGTCTAGTCACTTGTTGAAATCTCTAGAAAGGCAAATACTCCTTTCCGGTTTACAGGGCTATACTACTCCCTCCGTCTAGGTGTGTAAGTCATCTTACAAAAACCAAATAGTCCCAAAACACTTAGGCGTGGTGCATTAACTTCTACCTTGTTTCTTGTTTCTTGACATATCAACCAATAAGAGATGAGAGGTGTGCATGCTTTTAATGACTAGAAGTGGCTAGTTCATTGCATGCAATGCTATTAATTAGCAAATAAACTTTGGTGACCCCAGGAGAAAACGGTGCTAAGCGCGTGGACCTATGCAGAATGAGTATCAACCAATGGATGATGGAGTTCAATTGTTAAACAATTCAATGAGGGAAGCTTAGCTACAAATTCAACGACTTACTCACCTAGATGGAGGGAGTAGCAAGTACTAGTACAACAATAGTGGGCTCAAATAGCAATTTTGTCTGATGCAAGAGGCTGGCCACTATATGTGTGCTCCAAGGCACTGCACCACGCGAGCGTTCGCAACTACCACGTTTGGGTTGCGCTTGGCTCTTCGCCTCTTCGAGAAGACGAACAATGATGTTACTCCTACTTCTACAGTATCGAATCCACTGCTGCATTCCCGTCCACCTCGTGCGGGAGGGATAGCGTGTAGCGAAAGCTTCTACTTACTTCTCCTGCCTTTGCGTCTATGACAGGTGGGCCCAACAGGTGGTTGGCCCTCCTGTCATGCAGCCAAAGGCAGGTGCAGTTAAGGCACCAGAGCTCAGTCCATGAGGGAGAGGGTGCTGTAGTCATCAAATTTCTCAGTCTTGTATGAGTTGACGCGACATATCAAAGCACTGCACTCGATATAAGTCTTTTTACACATTTCAAATGGACTACAACATACAGATGTATGTAGACATATTATGCTTCGTATGTAGTCATTTGTTGCAATCTCTAAAAATACTTATATTTGGAAACAGAGGGAGTACAACGCATGCATGCATGCCGTGACTTTCCTTTTGATACTTGCATGTGTTGATTTGATGCACCTTGCCAAATTTTGACTATAAATTTAACTAACCAAATTTTCATGCATGTCACAAAAAATTGCGGGGTTGTTTGGATTGTGACTATGTTTGTCTTATGTTGCCACATTATTTTTCCCACACTTGCCACACTTGCCTAACTTGAGTTGCTCAAATTGTTAGACACACTTTGGCTTGCCTAATGGAATCTTGCCACAGTTTTTGTGTCTATGACATGTGGGGTTCACTGCTAATAAAAAAATTCTTGTCTTAGGTGTGGCTAATAAAAAAGACTTATATTTAGGAACAGAGGGAGTAGAAAATATAAATAATAATGCATGTTGGGGCAACCCATGTTTCTGCTAATTTTAGTCGTGGGCTTGTTCACAATTTTTACGAAGAGGTGGTTGTTCATTTAATGGAGGGACTTGTAGTACCAGACTTGAACGATACAAAGTGCGACCTGGCACACCGTAACACCACTTGGAACAAGCGGGTAGCTATCTCGAAAAACAATCAACAACTAAAAAAACCGCAACCTGGCATGTAGTACACAATTTTAAATGATTGTTTTGATGGTGTGAAAAAGGAAAACTACCCCACTATGTATATATAGGCCGGAGCCTCCGCGCTTGCTTGCTAGGGTTGCTCTATTCACACACTCTCATCCTCTCCAGATCTAAACAAGATCGGGGTAGTAACACTGTCTTTCTCCCTTCAAAAAACAGTGTCTTTCTATCCTCACCGCTAGTTATAGATCCGGACATATCCCCCTCCGCCGGTGAAGGGGAGGAGGGGCAGCATTTAGGCCATCCTTGACAGCGAGGGAGGAGACCCACTGCCGGCCGCACCGTTATCTCTAGCCGAGCGCCGACGCAGGAGGTCCTCTGATCCCTTCGTCGTTGCCTGTGGGCGGATCCGGCCTCCTGCCGCCCACCTATCCACATCCCGACGACCTTCAGGTGTATCTTCGTTCGAAACCGCCTTAGCTCTACTTCCCCAGCTCACTACGTCGCTGCATGTGCATCATTTTATACCTCTCAGCCCCTCTCGATCGGATGGTCCAACGTCACCTTTTTTTTCTTCTATTGTTAGAGGTAAATCTACTTCATGGAGTTGAATCTTGTACTCCCTCCGTCCGAAAATACTTGTCATTGAAATGGATGTATCTAGATGTATTTTAGTTCTAGACACATCCATTTTGATGACAAGTAATTCCGGACGGAGGGAGTACTTGGTTCAAACAAGAAATAAAGTGGGGTGGGGGAATTTAGTATGTATATCGGACTTGGTACAAACAGGAAGGAAAGGGGGTGAAAGTAGTACAGACTGGTCATCCAACCGGTCTCTTGGTCGAAAAGGGAAATATAGGGGTAACGCTGTACATAGTGGTATGAACAGGACTAGATTTTCTATCCACACGTAGGAGTAGGTGGCTAGAGTGAACAAAAATGGGACCAACCCAGATATGTTTCTTGGATGTTTGTTTCTCGGGGCAACAAACTATGAATCACCACTTTATGCCATTGTTTATGTACATGGTGCTGGACTGCTGGTGCACCAACTGTCCCATGCCCTTATACCAAATATTTAGTTGTCCTTAATCTAATGTCCCTGGTAAAAATGTAGTCATGCCACTGTTATAAGCCATGACAAGTTTAGCCAAATGTTTTTTCCTATAATTGTTTGAGACTCTGACTGTTTCCTCTATACCTTTTTGTGCAAACAGGGATATCCAATTCACCTGGTTGCTATTGTGACCTTTTGGTGCACTACACAAAACTCTTCTTAAAAGAAGTGACTTTTGTGCTGTTTAACTAGAATGTCAGAATGGAACAGTTGGTTCATTTCTGTGGAACTGCACAAAGGGAGATCTGTGTTCCAATCCTCATCATCCATATTGGCGCCATAACCTTCCTTTAGGTAAGAATGATATTTAATGCATGTTTTCATCTCTATTTTCCGACTGCCATGAGAAAATAATGCTATTTTTTACTAGTACACTTGTACTCCTCACTGACAAAACCAATTCTGAAATAGAAGGCCAATCATGTACTTGGTTTCACCAATTGGTGAGGAGAAAGAGAAACAGAGCATGAAGAGGAAGAAGAAGAAGAATAAACAATGCCAAGGCAATCTTGCTGAAGCCAGAGGCCTCAGTCGAGGCCATTCAAGGGCTGCGGCAACGACTACCTTACATGTGAGACGATCCTCCAGGGAGCTCTTCCACTTATGCTATCTCACTTAATTAATTAGGAGTACTTAAGTACCACTAATTTATTGCTGCCTAATTTTCCTGTCGGAGTTAAACAAATCTTTAGTAGGAACCTATGCTGAATCATGTACGTGTGTATGTTTATCTATGGAGGTGAATCATGTGGTGGAGTAGGGAGGGAATATTATTAGTGTCATGACATAATAGTACTATTGTTTTGCATGTCAATTTATTGCCATTGGTTCAATGAGGCATTGTTTTGCGTATTGTCCATCATGAATTTGATGCTACTGTTTGAGTAATATGCTAATGTCTTCCTATCCTTTTTCACTAAGCTAATGAAGGTTTCACCTTGTTCCTACTTGTGCAAAGAGGGATCATGTTGTGCCCATCATACATTTTAGTGGAACTACACAAGACAGTACAATGAACTGTATCCCAACTAATGCTTTAACTCTGCTGGAAGTTCTTGATAATCTTTCGATATAATCTCAGCACTGGTAAAGAAGAGTGATTTCAACCATATATTTGAAGTGCACAAAAATATATACTATTGAGTGATTCCAGTTAGTGATTTATCATCTCTTATGGGACTACATGAATAAGCTTTTTTTCTCAGGTTGGTACGGGTCTAAGGCCTTCATCCATATTAGTTTGTTGTCATCTCTATTTGTATCGTGCTACTGTCGTGAGAAACTCCTTTATCTTTGCACGTTAAAGTTTTGCAACCTATGATAAATGGCAATGCTTTGAGTGTTGAGCTAATTGGCACTGATTAAATAAACTAATACCTCTCTTTAAGCAAGACTACTATGTTGCTAACTTTACCCATTAAGATAACGATGGTGCTTCTATTTGTTAGTGTATGTTTCATCAACTAGTCCCACTATTACAATAATCTCACTCTCTCAATATATGTGCCAACAGGGATGCTCAATTTTACAGTAATCATCAGCTTCCGTCCTTTCCTGTCAGTCGCTAATCTCGGCTTGCTTTCTTCCTTCACTGTCAGTCGCTTCGCTTATCTCGGCTTCCAGTCAAAGGAAATAGTAATTGATATGCTACCTCACACAGGTCGGTACTGGTCTTTATCCTGATTATTGTGCTTGTCATGTATTGGTAGTTTGGTATTGTGCTACTATTTGCCGATTTAATAAAGGAGTAACTTGGAGCCTGAACTCGCAGGCAAATCATTGCATTGGGTGATTTCAGTAGAACTGCACAAAATGATCAGAAGGACAAATACTTATGCTGCTGCCATGTACTCGAAAGTTCACTCAGAAAAGCATCGATGTTGACAAGAAGTGCATATATTCAATCGAGTATCAATAGGCTTCGACCAGTTATCAAACTCCCAAGTATTAGGAGAGTTAACGCCAAAAATATTGCTTGGCGCATAGCCCAAAAGAACACAGTCCAGTCTTTGGTCCCAACTTGTGCCTTTTGGTTATCGGCAGATATGGTAGCGAACTGTATGGCATGGAGTCTAAAGATTCCAGACAAGTTGGTTGACGCGTATATTCATTTGGCACCTAATCAGTCTGCACGCCAGGGATGCTCCATTTCAAGTGAACTACACAAGACAATTCAATGAACTGTATTCGAGCTAGTGCTTTAACTCTGCTGGAAGTTCTTGATAATCTTTCGATATAATCTCAGCACTGGTAAACAAGAGTGATTTCAACCATACATTTGAAGTGCACAAAAATATATACTATTGAGTGATTCCAGTGAGTGCTTTACCATCTCTTATGGGACTACACGAATAAGCTTTTTTTCTCAGGTTGGTACGGGCCTAAGGCCTTCATCCATATTAGTTTGTTGTCATCTCTATTTGTATCGTTCTACTGTCATGAGAAACTCCTTTATCTTTGCACGTTAAAGTTTTGCAACCTATGATAAATGGCAATGATTTGAGTGTTGAGCTAATTGGCACTGATTAAATAAACTAATACCTCTATTTAAGCAAGACTACTATGTTGCTAACTTTACCCATTAAGATAATGAGGGTGCTTCTATTTGTTAGTGTATGTTTCATCAACTAGTCCCACTATTACAGTAATCTCACTCTCTCAATATATGTACCAACAGGGATGCTCAATTTTGGGGGAACTGCACAAAAACTTTGGGTGCTTCATTGCCTCGACAGCTTCCGTCCTTTCCTGTCAGTTGCTAATCTCGGCTTGCTTTCTTCCTTCGCTGTCAGTCGCTTCGCTTATCTCGGCTTCCAGTCAAAGGAAATAGTAATTGATATGCTACCTCACACAGGTTGGTACTGGTCTTTATCCTGATTATTGTGCTACTATTTGCCGATTTTATAAAGGAGTAACTTGGAGCCTAAACTCGCAGGCAAATCATTGCATTGGGTGATTTCAGTAGAACTGCACAAAATGATCAGATGGACAGATACTTATGGTTCTGCCATGTACTCTAAAGTTCACTCAGACAAGCATCGATGTTGACAAGAAGGGCCTATATTCAATCGAGTATCAACCGGCGTCAACCATTTGTCAAACTCCCACGTATTAGGAGAGTTAACGCCAAAAATATTACTTGGTGCATAGCCCAAAAGAACACAGTCAAGTCTTTGGTCCCAACTTGTGCCTTTTAGTTATCGGCAGATATGGTAGCGAACTATATGGCATGGAGTCTAAAGATTCCAGACAAGTTGGTTGACGCGTATATTCATCTGGCACTTAATCAGTCTGCACGCCAGGGATGCTCCATCTCAATTGAACTACACAAAAAATTTGGGTGGTTCATTTTCTCAACCGCCTCCTCTCTCGTCTGCAATGTAGAATTTTGGCGAGCTACATGACCAAGATGAGCCAATAAACTAGTTGGATGAAAGTAGTGGCCAAGTTGTTCAAACCTTGCTCGGCACGAGGCCACTATTTAAGGATACACCTACAAGCAAAGTTCAGATTGTCTGTGCTGCCTCTTATGTACTCCAAAGTTTACTCGTACAAGAACTAATTTTAGCAAGAAGTACCTCCGACTGAACACCATTTACCAGTCTGTACCCTAGGTAATTAAAGTTCGTCCATGGATCATATTGGCTCTGATATCAATCATTTGGATGCATAAACATACTGAACATGTGTATATCTGAATCTTTTTGTGAATTATGTATGAATATTGTCGTGTGATCTATCAATCATTTGGATGCATAGATATGCTGAGCTTGTGTATATATGAATCTTTTGAGTTGTTGATAGTGTGTTGGCTATGAATATGAACGTGTCCTGTTGTCGGTGTACTAGAATAAGGGTACCCTAGTACCCCGAACTTGTGCACGGGCAGTCGTAGCGCCCTGCGGCAAGGGCTTGTCGGGTGACCGCCAAGGTACTCCGTGGCTCCTTTGGAGTCATTCAAGAACTAAGTATTCAAGCCAAGAAGACAAGGCCCCGGCAAGAGGAGCTTGCCGGGAAGGCCAACCGAGGCGTCTCAAGGAACTTGCCGCGACGAGCCACACGTCACGGCAAGGCCAGGTAAGCGACAAGCTTCCGGGCGCGACAAGACCACGACCGCGGCAAGGCGCTTGCCGCGGCAAGGCGCTTGCCGCGGCAAGCGGCCACTCTTTGCCCACGCTCCAGCGCATCCACCAACGTGTCGCCCTGGGGGCCTTTCCAGGCACGCGTGGCGGAAGGCTGTGCAGCCAGCGGTAAGCGGTGGCATGCGATGCTGACAAGATCGCCATCGTGGCAGGCGGTGGCGCCCCTGACGGTCCTTTTCCTACACTGTTTAGGCGACACAGACGTGCATTTAATGCCCTTGTCCCCTGCCGTCAAGGTTAGGTAGAAAGCACTGTACCAACCACCTCTCTTTTTACATTTTTACCCTTCTCTGTGTTGCCACCTGTCGGTGACCCCTTGTGCTTATAAAAGGAGGCCCATGCGCAACATAGAGAGGGTTCGAAAGGGGGAGTTCAGTTCGACTAGGTCGAGAGCTTCAGATCATTTCGAAGCCAGGAAACACTTAGCTCTCTAGAGCAAGAACGCAATAGAATCAAACAAGCACCAGTAGGAGTATTATCTCTCCGGAGAGCTCCGAAGCTGGGTAAACTGCTCGTGTGCCTCGCCTCAATCTGCTCTTCGTGCGACCGCCGCCCCCTGCCGAACCGAAAGGGGCTCGGTCCGCCGGCCCCATAGGTGTTCGTGCATCAGTTTCCCCGACATCTTTGGCGCGCCAGGTAGGGGGCGTCGAGATTGCGTGAACCTGATCCGGCGTTCACACGAGCTAGATCTGCATTTTCTTCATCAACATGCCACCGAAGAAGAAGGCGACGGAGGCAGTTGCTCCGTCCGCGTCGATCTCACCGCCACCAGAGCAAACGGGTGGTGGGGTTGACGCTGGTGGAAGAACGGACATCGACGAGGATGCTCATGGTGCTGCCAGGTCCAAGGACAAGGCTGCACAAACTTTGGTGTCTTCGCATCCGCCGCGTCCCTCTCAGGAGGCGCAAGACCGACAGCGTCATGGTATTCACAGTACCATACGCTTGTTGGACCAAGATCAAGCTGGTGGGTCTCGGGACGCTCAAGACCAGCATGCACGCCAACATGCTGGCACGAGTGAGGCACGGTCGCTTAGACGGGATACTGCTCCTTCTAACGTAGTTAGAAGTCCGAGCATATCCCGCTCCTCGCACATTTCGCCACTGCCGCCCACCACTCCAGCGGAAGCTTTAGCGCGAGCTCAATAGCTCCTGGATTACCCTCCAATGTCGTACAAGATCGACGAATGGAGGGCCACCATTCAGAGTCTCATCGGCTACGCCAATGGCGACACTCCGCGTCAGCCGAATACTTCGCTGCCGCGGCATGACTGCCAGGCACGAGCCGGTGGCGACGAAACTGGTGGGGGTGCAACCACCATGCACTCTCCACCCCGAAGGCCAAGATTGCCGACTCGCCGGATCCACCTCGACAGCGACTCCACCGCATCGTCGGATCCACGAACTCGTCGCGATCAGCGCCAAGTTCTTCACGATAGACAGCAAGAAGACGCTCGTAGTCGCATCGAGCGCCGAAGAGAAGCGCGACGTCAATCCGACAAGCGCGCTGGGCCCTCTATTGACATGCACGCGCCCGGAGAACCAGGTGACTTGCCGTACGCGGTAGGTTGCCCTGCGTTCACTCGTGAGCTGCATTGAGTCCAGTGGCCCAGCACGAAGAATTTCAAGCCAGATGTACCGGAGAAGTACGACGGCAAGACGCACCCATCAGAGTTCCTCAGCATCTACACAATCGCGGTGCAGGCTACCGGGGGGCGAGACGACAAGATCCTTGCCAACTACTTCCCGCTGGTGCTCAAACCCAACGTCAGATCCTGGCTCATGCACTTGCCGGACAACTCCATATCCTCTTGGGCTGACCTGTGCCATCAGTTTGTCGGCGCCTTCACAGGCGGCCACAAGCCTCATGGCCAAGAGAGTGACCTTCACCTACTCGCCCAGAAGGAAGGAGAGCCCCTGCGCAAGTACATTCAGAGATTCAGCAACGTACAGCACAACATCCCAGATATCCACCCTGCCGCGGTAATCAGCGCGTTCCATCAGAACGTGCGGAACCGCAGGATGCGGGAGGAGATGGCGATGTGCAAGATCAGAGACGTCAGTGAGCTATATGCCCTGGCCGACAAGTGTGCACGTGCTGAGGAAGGGAGGAGACTCCCCAGAGAGAATATAGGAGCAGGAGGATCTGACAGTGAGGATATTGCCCCGGCAAGGAAAAACCGGTGGCGGAATAACAGAAGGAAGAAAGGCAAAGAGGTGCTAGTTGTCGAGCAGTCCGGCGGCGGAGGTGGCGCCAACAAAGCCAAAGCTGGTGGCTCCTGCAAGGAGACTGCCGCGGAGGCTGTGGCGGTCGCTGACAAGCAGGACGACACCAACAAGCAGTACTGCAAGATCCACCGCACCAAGGGCCATGACCTCCAGAGCTGCAAGAAAGTCGAGCAGCTTGTTGAGCAGCAGAAGGCTGAGTACGAGCGGCGCGACAAGGAGAAGGCCCAGGAAGGTGCTGGAGGATCCGGCAAGAAACGTCCCGTCCGGGGAGGACGCCGCGGCAAGGCCAAGTAGCGGAAAGGAGATAGACCTCCCTGCGGCCGCGACAAGGATGAAGATGATGACGACGACGAAGACATGGATGATGACGAGACTGATGAGCAGGAGTTCCAGAAAGCCACAGAGGTCCTGTGCGTTGACGGCGGTGCTTCTCTGCATACTTCACACCGCCAGCTCAAACAATGGGTGTGGGAAGTCAATGCAGCAGAACCACCCGTCGAGTCACGTAGGCCTCTGAAATGGTCCAGCACGCCTATCATCTTTGATATTGAGGACCACCCAGATCGCATAACTGTGGTCGGGTGCTTGCCGATGTTGGTTTCACCAACTATCCGCAACCTCAAGGTCACAAAGATGCTAGTTGACGGCGGGGCCGGCTTGAACCTGATCTCCTCCGCAGTGCTCCAGAAACTCCAGATCCCCGACAACGAGCTCGAAGAAACCGGTACATTTCAAGGAATCAATCCGGGAAGGATCAAGCCGAAGGGAAAGATCATGTTGTCAGTAACATTTGGCAGTGAGCTGAACTTCAGGACTGAGAGGGTCACTTTTGACGTTGCTGACTTCCCATTGCCTTATAATGGGATACTCGGCCGTCCAGCACTTGCCTAATTCATGGCAGCCTCTCACTATGCATACAACATACTGAAGATGCCAGGCCCGATAAGCGTCATCTCTGTCCCTAGTGACAAGAAGGATGCCCTTATCTGCGCCGACAAGATCTACCGGGAGGCAATAGCTGCAACAGATCGCAAGTCACTTGCCGCTGAAGCTCCCAGGGGGAAGAAGAAGACTAAGTCCGGCAAGAGTTCTGATGCCCACTCCGGCAAGCGCACCTCTTCGGAGTGCTGCGCTACCGTCGAGGACGCACCATCGAGCTCCACCGGCAAGTGTAAGAAGGCAATGGCAGCTCCACCAGAGACCAAGAAGGTGTCCGCCAAGGAGGACGGCACTGGTGGTACCTTCACCATCAGTGCCACGCTCGATCCTAAATAGGAAAGCGCGCTCATTGCTTTCCTGCGGGCGAATGTCGACGTGTTTGCATGGCAACCGTCTGACATCCCCGGTGTTCCCAGGAAAGTAATCGAGCACCACCTTGCCGTCTGTCCTCATGCGCGGCCCGTCAAGCAGAGAGTTAGGAAACAAGCAGTGGAGCGCCAAGAATTCATTGCGTAAGAGATCAAGAAGTTGGAAGCAGCAGGCCTTGTCAGAGGAGTGCTCCATCCTACGTGGTTGGCCAATCCTGTTGTCGTACGCAAGGCCAATGGGAAATGGAGGCTTTGTATCGATTTTACCGATGTCAATAAAGCTTGTCCCAAAGACCCATTTCCCTTGCCGCGCATCGACCAGATTGTCGACTCCACAGTCGGATGTGACTTGCTTTCATTTCTTGATGCATACTCAGGATACCATCAGATCTTCATGGTAGAAGAGGATGAGGAGAAAACCGCATTCATTACCCCATGTGGCACATACTGTTTTGTACGGATGCCCTTTGGTTTAAAGAATGCTGGTTCAACATTTGCAAGGGTAGTCCATCACGCTTTTGAGCCGCAAATGCACAGAAATGTGGAAGCCTACATGGATGACATAGTGGTCAAGAGCAAGGACAAAGCGACCCTGATCCAAGATTTGGATGAAACATTTGCAAATCTGCGCAAGATCAACCTCAAGCTGAACCCTGAGAAGTGTGTGTTTGGAGTCCCTTCCGGCAAGCTTCTCGGGTTCTTTGTGTCTCAGCGGGGGATTGAAGCCAATCCCGACAAGATCAAGGCCATTGAACAGATTGAAGCACCAAAGCGCGTCAAGGATGTATGAAGACTTGCCGGTTGCGTGGCTGCTCTCAGCAGGTTTATCTCTAGATCTGCTGAGCGCGCCCTGCCGTTTTTCAAAATATTGAAAAAGGCAGGTCCAATGAAATGGACTCCGGAAGTGGAGGCTGCGCTGCAGGACTTGAAGAGATACCTGTCCTCCGCTCCAACACTTGTCGTACCTAGGCCACAAGAGAAGTTGCTGCTGTATATAGCGGCAACCAATCAAGTGGTTAGTGCTGCGTTAGTGGCCGAGAGGGAGGCAGATGATCAGCCAGCAACCACGGTAGATGCATCCAGCGACAAGCAGGGGGCTTCACCGACAAGCTCTGGTCCGGCAAGCTCTGGTACCGACAAAGATGGATCTGTGCAGACACACAAGGAGGTGCAGAAGAGAATGGTGCAGTGCCCAGTTTACTTTGTCAGTTCCCTTTTACAGGGGGCTAGGTCAAGGTACTCCGGTGTGCAGAAGTTGCTTTTCGGCCTTCTCATGGCCTCGAGAAAGCTGCGCCATTACTTCCAAGCACATGAGATCACAGTTGTCACTCGCTTTCCGTTGAAGAGGATACTGCAAAATCCAGAAGCAACGGGCAGGATTGTCGAGTGGGCACTGGAACTGTCAAGCTTTGGCCTCAAGTTTGAAAGCACTTCAACTACCCAAAGCAGAGCATTGGCAGAGTTCATAGCAGAGTGGACGCCAACACCAGATGAAGAGATTCCAGAGGCGAGCATCCCCGTCAAGGAAGCAAGTAAAGAGTGGCTGATGTATTTTGATGGTGCCTTCTCGCTGCAAGGCCCCGGTGCGGGCGTGCTGCTTGTCGCACCCACCGGAGAGCACCTCAAGTACGTAGTCCAGATGCACTTTCCCAAGGAGCAAGCAACGAACAATACTGCAGAGTATGAAGGTTTGCTTGCCGGTCTCAGGATCGCGGCAGACCTTGGGATCAAGAAACTCATTGTCAGGGGAGACTCACAGCTTGTCGTCCGCCAAGTGAACAAGAGTTATCAGAGTCCACTGATGGAAGCTTATGTTGATGAAGTGAGAAAGCTAGAAGAGCACTTTGACGGCCTACAAATGGAACATGTTCCGAGAGCTCAGAATGACATTGCTGATGGCCTATCAAAGTGCGCCGCACTTAAGTTACCTGTGGAACCAGGGATCTTTGTGCTCAAACTGACTCAACCATCCGTGACACCATCAACTGGACAGAGCAAGAAGAGAAAGTTGATTTCCGGTGACTACTTTCCGGCACAGCTTCCCGAAGCCGCCGCCAAGAAGGTCCCCAAGATCAACACCAAGGATGCTGAGGAGCAGTTTGCTCTGGCAAGTCTCAGTGCTTGTTCCATCGAAGCAGACGCTCCCGACAAGTTTTGCTCCGGCAAGCTTGCCGGGGGACATCAAGCTCCGGGTGAGCCGCAGGTTCTCGCCGTAGAAGCGGATGTTCCCGCAGCAGCAGATGTGCCTTTAGTCCTTGTTGTCGAGCCGCAAGCTCCAGCATGGGCACAGCAAATTGTCCGTTTCCTTCAGACAGGAGAACTTCCCGAAGAGCAAGAAGAAGCGGAAAAAGTAGCCTGGCAGTCAAGTATGTACCAGTTTGTCGACAACATACTGTACAGAAGAAGACTCAACGGTGTGAAATTGAAGTGTATTTGCCGGGAAGACGGGCAGAAGCTGTTGGCAGAGATACATGGAGGCATATGTGGTCACCACATTGGCGCAAGAGCACTTGCAGGCAAAGCTTTCCGGCAAGGTTTCTTTTGGACGACAGCCCTCCAGGATGCAACTGCACAAGTAACCAAGTGTAAAGCGTGCCAGTTCCATTCCAAGCAAATTCACCAGCCAGCTCAAGCTCTCTAGACGATCCCTTTATCCTGGCCATTTTCGGTCTGGGGGCTCGATATCCTCGGCCCTTTCCCCCGAGCTGTCGGGGGCTTCGAGTACTTGTACGTTACAATCGACAAGTTCACGAAGTGGCCGGAAGTGGAACCAGTGAGGAAGGTGACAGCACAGTCAGCAGTCAAGTTCTTCAGGTCGATTGTTTGCCGTTTCGGGATCCCTAATAGGATCATCACCGACAACGGCACGCAATTCACGAGCCGCACCTTCATGCAGTACGTCCAAGATCTTGGCGCCAAGGTCTGCGTTGCTTCTGTTGCTCATCCGAGAAGCAACGGTCAAGCGGAGAGGGCAAATGCTAAAGTGCTGCGCGGGCTCAAGACCAGGACTTTCGACAGGTTGCGCAGGTGCGGCAGAAACTGGATCGAGGAGCTGCCGGTGGTTCTTTGGTCGATCAGAACGACGCCAAATCGAGCCACTGGCCAGACGCCTTTCGCTCTAGTCTATGGAGCAGAGGCAATACTCCCCACGGAACTCGTATACGGATCACCTCGAGTGCTCGCTTATGATGAGCTCGAGCAAGAGCAGCTGCGACAAGATGACGCGCTGCTCCTTGAGGAGGATCGTCTTCAGGCTGCTGTACAAGCTGCTCGATACCAGCAAGCTTTGCGCCGCTACCATAGCCGCAAAGTTAATGCCAGAAGCTTCGAGGAAGGCGACCTTGTTCTTCGGCGCGTTTAGTCCGCCAAGAATCCCAACAAGTTGACGCCGAAGTGGGAAGGCCCTTACCGGGTGAAACGAGTCACTAGGCCTGGCGCTGTCCGCCTTGAGACCGAAGATGGCATTCCGGTGAGCAACTCCTGGAACATTGAGCATCTTCGTAAGTTTTACCCGTAGGGCGCGGATGCCGGAACCTGTTCCGGCAACCACCTTTTGTACAAGTCTTGCGGCTGTTGCATATAATCCTTTGTACAAAGCCGGGCGCAGATCCCGTGCATAAGTAAAGCTCATGTGCTTCGCACATCTTGTCACTTTCATGCTTTTTACTTTACATTTGCATGCTTTATCTGACACTTTGTGCAGCACCTATCCCCGGTAAGCAATAACAAGCCGAAAGGCACCATATCTTTATTTTCTCTTCTTTCTTTTTCTCAAACAAAGGAAAGGAAGGTTCCCTCACACACAAGTTTGCCAGGGGGGAAGGAGAAGATAATGGTATGGACCAGGCGTCGCTTAAGGAAGATTCTCCTTGCTGCGAAGCAAACGACAGAAAATCTAAGTTCCCAAAGTTTGAGCAATTAGTTTTAGTTTTTAAGTTATCTTCCTCGAACGACTCTGCTTTGTGTGGAAAACCTGTGCGCGGAGGAACCAACTCGTAGCTAGATGCGCCCTTACTTTTTTTCGAGTCCGCTCAACAACTTAAGTGTGCTGCAACTAGTCGCGACAAGGTTTCTTGTTGGAGCGGCACCGCCAGCAGGCTGCTGACGTCCCGCACTCAGCGCTCGCGGCTCGGGTGCCTGCGCCGACAAGTTCCCTAAAAGCGTAGGGTAAAAACATACAAAGCAAGAGATCTAGTAAAGGAAATAACATAGTGATCATCATCCAAAATAAAGTTATATTACAAGATAAATGTCGCAGCTCTAACACATTGTTTCCATGACATGACTAACAGCGACAAGGAAAAAGATAAAGCAGGCGGCCTAGTCCACGCGACCACCCTCAACCCTCCTGATCTCGCTCACCTTGTCCACAATGGGTGCGACAAGGGCCTTGAGCGCTTCCAGATCGGCGTCGGGCGGCAGGGACCTAAGCACGTTGGTGAGGTTGAGGCCCGGGTTGCGGAAAGCCACCTTCACCAGCACCTTCTGAAGAACTCCCGCGCAAATCTTGCGCGACTCGTCGGCTAGCTGCTTTGGGATCTTCTCCAGAAGCCGCTGGAGGGCAGTTGCCACGCCCTTGAAGAACAGTCTGAGCTTGGCACTGGGTTGAAGATGCTCGTCGGAAGGATACCCGAAGTTCTCCATTCCCAGCTGCGCCAGCTCCCCGTCGATGACTGCCGCGATATTCACCAGACCCTCGGTCCAGTGCTCCACCGTCTCCCTGAACGAGTTCTGGGTGACGGCAATGCTCGCCAGCAGCGCCTCGTCGGCCTTGATCTTCTCCGACAAGGCCACCTCTCGCTCCTTGGCGGCGTCCAACGTCTGCGTCAGCGTGGCCAGCTTCAGCTCGAGATCCGCGTTGGAGTCCTTGGCGGCGCCGAGCTCCTTGTTCCTCTCTGCGAGAAGACCTTGTAGCTCACCATGGGCAGCAGCATCCTTTTCGCGCTCGCGCTTGAGCGCGGCGAGCTCCTCGCCGCTCGTCCGGAGATTGGCCTCCAGCTGCGCCACTTTTACCTCCAGCTCTTTCTTGGCGGCCTTGGCGGCCTTGGCAGCCGCGGCAGCATCCCTTGCTTCTTGGAGAGCGCCGCCGATTGCTTGCTCCCGCGCGGCGAGCTCCTCCTCGTGGCTGTCAAGGTTCACCTTGCGCTGCGCCAACTCTCCCTCCCGCGCAGATAACCTCTCGGCAGCAAGCCGCTGCTGCTCTTCGACCTCAGCCTTCGCGAGGAGGAAGGCCTTCCTCTCCTCGGCGACTTGCTCCCGCTCCTCCGCCAAGCTCCGGAGAGTCTCCTGCCTGAGATCCCGGAGCTCCTCCGCGCGTTTCTCAATGTCGACTCCCACCCTCGCGACAAGCGCTTCCCGGGAAGCCAGCTTGGCTTGCCGGGCGCGGTAGAGCGACGTTAGCTTCCGCAGCAGCCGCTCCTCTTCAGGCTCCTCGCTGCTGCTTGGCGCGTCAACCAGCGCCAGTCCGGCGGAGGCGAGCACCTCTCCGTCGAAAGTTTCTCCCTCGACCGGCGCCCTGGATCTCGAAGCCCAGGGGAGCTTGATGAAGACGCCGTCGCCGGCCTTCAAGTAGGTGCCAGGCTGGGGCTCCTCGGAGTCTGGCTCTGCGGTAGCGGCGGGAGGATCGGTGGTCGGTGCAGCGCCTGGCGCTCCTGCGGCCTTGGGGCTGTCAGTACGACCACCGGATCCCTCGCCGGCTTCTGCGGCGGCAGCCTTGGCGGCCTCTTCACCGGCGGGTTCATCAGTGCCGGCCTCTCCTTCAGCGGATTCGGTCTCCATCGGCTCAGTGGCGGGTGGATCTGAAGAACGAAGAATGGAGAAAAGTCAAGCAAATATGCAAAAACAAAGTCAGAAGAACAAGAACCCAAGGGCAAGTTTTTAGGCAAGTGGATTACCTGTGATGGAATCTACAGTCGTGGTCTCAGCCACCGGAGGATCACTGGCGTCTTACCTTGCCTGAGAATTGGCCCTTGCCGGAGAGTTCTCCCTTGCCGGAGAACGCTCCCTTGCCGGGGACTCTACCCTTGGCGGCGTAGTCAAAGCAGATGGCGCTTCGGGGGCGGCTTCCGGGCCCTCCTGGTGAGGCTCCTCTGCTCCTACACAAATCCAACAATCAAGATATCAGTAAGAGAAAAGAGCAACCATGCGCACCTGACGGCGGGAAGTAAATTATAAACTTACGCTGCGGGCTGCGCTGGGGGCTGCTTTGTGGAGTAGTGGCCAGGTTCGGCAAGGTGGGCTCAGGCACACCCCCTGCTGACACGGTGGGATCGTCTTCGATGATGATCACCGAGGCCTTGGCCCTCTTTGCCGCTCTCTGGGCCAGCGTCCTGAAAAGGGATGGGTTCAGATCGAAGCAAGTTAGATACAAAATAAAAGCGACAAGATTGAAGAACTACGAGGATAGCAAGAAAGCTTACTCTTCTTCTTCATCATCGGAGCTGAGCGCGTAGAGATCAAAGTCCGGCTCGCCTCCGGTGCGACGAGGCGGAGGAGTGGGCTCCCTTGTCCGCTTGGTAGGAGCAGCGGCGGTGGACCGGGAAGGTCCCGCTCCAGTTGCCGCAGCGGCGGAAGGCGCTCCCGCGGCAACGGTGCTTGCCGCGGTCGAGCGTGTCGCGCGGCTCGGCGGCTGTTGCCCCGTCTGCCGCCCCACTGCATCACCGGCCCTGCGGAGACGCCTTCTTGGTGCAGCCGGGGGCTCCACTTGCGGCAGGCTGTCTGAAGGCTATGGCTCTTCCTTGCCGGGCTCGCTCGGCTTGGCCTCGGGGCCGGCAAGATCGTCCTCGCCGGCGAACTCCTCGCGCTCGGCAAAGCTTGCCGCCTCTGCTGCCTCTGCCTCCGCCTCGGTGAACCCGAACTCGCCCGCGGCAGCTGCTGCCGCAGCCTCTTCCGCCCTAGTGGCGATGTGCTGCAGCTCCGCGTCGGTGGTGTCACGGGTGAGGCTCCTCTGCTCGTCGGCGCGGATCGGCACTTCCTCCAAGTTGTCGAAGAACGCCCGCACGACGTCCTCCGCCGGCTCTTGCCAAGTTGGGGCGATTCCGTGCGAGTCGCACAACAGCATCATCGCGCGGATCCGGTCAAGAGAAGAATTGTTGCACAGTGGAACGACGCCCCTCGGCAACAGGAACGGGTGCTGAGGGTCGCGTTTGAAGAGCTCCAGGAGCATCGCATCCAGCTCCAGGACGGTGAAATTGAAGTTGAGGCCCGGGCGCAGCCTCATGATGTCCGCCGAGTTCTTGAACTCCCAGGTAGGTCTCCCTCTCTCTTGCAGGGGGGCAATGTGGCGGCGAAGGAAATCTGCACCGATAGCGCCTACAGTGAGCCCGGCAAGCCTAAGGCGAAGGATTCTGGTGACGGCGATCTTCAGCATGTCATCTTCCGGGGCCACGGTGCTCCAATCGTTGCCGCGTACTATTGGGGCTTGGCGCACGGCAGTGAACAGCTGTGGGTTCTCCTCAACAATCCAACACCACTCCACTCTCCACTCCTCCCATTTGCTGCGAAGCTCACCCTCCAGATACGCCTCCTTCTTGCCGACTCTTGAGATCCAGGCGATCCCTCCGGCAAGCGGCTCTCCTCTCTCAACCCGAGGCATGAAGAAGTGGCGGAAGAGGGCTACATTGGGGTGGACTCCGACAAAGTTTTCGCACAAATGTGCGAAAACTGCCATCGTCAGGACGGTGTTGGGGGTGAAATCTAGGAGGCGGAGCCCGTACGTGTTCATGATATCACAGAAGAACTCCGAGAAGGGCGGGCAGAGCCCGCAGTAGAAGAAAAGCGCGAAGAATGGGTACCCGGTTGGAGCCAGCTCCGATGCGGTGGCCGGGAGTACCCTCGTGCGTGGGTGCACACGCGTCTCCGTTGACCAGAAAAGGTAGTAGTACTCCCTCAGCTCCTTGGCGCCGAGCTGAGGGGGGAAGATGGCCCGCTCCTTCCGCAGCGCCGCGAGCCGCTGCTCCTTGGCGCCGCGAGCCGCTGCGCCTCGGCCCGCTCCTTCCCCTTGTCGGCTTTCGGTGCCATGGCGGAGGTGGCAGGGGAGATCGGCGGCGTGGTGGTGCTGGCGGCGACGGGGGGCGGAGTGCTCCTCTCTTTCGGCTTTGAGAAGAAGGGGGGAGCGGCGGAGATTTCTGGACTTGGAGCAACAAACGGCGAAGTGGGGAAACTGCCCCTGTTTCCCCTGCTTATAAAGAGGGAGGGGGCGGACGTTTCGCCCTTCCGAATAAAGAACCCCCACGATCTCTCCCATGATGCCGCATTCAGCGCGTGCCGTTGGGGGAGGGCGCGGTGGGTACAGAGCAAGATTCGGCGTTACCCGGGCCGCACGTGCCCGTGCCCTGTTTTGGGCCTGGCCCAACAGCGCTCGGCACCGTGTGTGGCCCAGGCCCGGGGGCTCCTGTCGGTGTACTAGAATAGGGGTACCCTAGTACCCCGAACTTGTGCACGGGAAGTCGCAGCGCCCCGCGGCAAGGGCTTGCCGGGTGATCGCCAAGGTACTCCGTGGATCCTTTGGAGCCATTCAAGAACAAAGTATTCAAGCCAAGAAGACAAGGCCCCGGCAAGAGGAGCTTGCTGGGAAGGCCAACCGAGGCGTCTCAAGGAAGTTGCCGCGACGCGCCACACGTCCCGGCAAGGCCCGGTAAGCGACAAGCTTCCAGGCGCGACAAAACCACGACCGCGGCAAGGCGCTTGCCGGGCAAGCGGCCACTCTGTGCCCACGCTCCAGCGCATCCACTAATGTGTCGCCCTGGGGGCCTTTCCAGGCACGCGTGGCGGAAGGCTGTGCAGCCAGCGGTAAGTGGTGGCATGCGATGCTGACAAGATCGCCATCGTGGCAGGCGGTGGCGCCCCTGACGGTCCTTTTCCTACACTGTTTAGGCGACACAGACGGGCATTTAATGCCCTTGTCCCCTGCCGTCAGGGTTAGGTAGAAAGCACTGTACCAACCACCTCTCTTTTTACATTTTTACCCTTCTCTGTGTTGCCACCTGTCGGTGACCCCTTGTGGATATAAAAGGAGGCCCATGCGCAACATAGAGAGGGTTCGAAAGGGGGAGTTCAGTTCGACTAGGTCGAGAGCTTCAGATCAGTTCGAAGCTAGAAAACACTTAGCTCTCTAGAGCAAGAACGCAATAGAATCAAACAAGCAGCAGTAGGAGTATTATCTCTCCGGAGAGCTCCGAAGCTGGGTAAACTGCTCGTGTGCCTCACCTCGATCTGCTCTTCGTGCGACCTCCGCCCCCCGCCAAACCGAAAGGGGCTCGGTCCGCCGGCCCCATAGGTGTTCGTGGATCAGTTTCCCCGACACCTGTGAACCTGAGTTTGATACGAATGTTTACGTTTTCGATTGTATTTGTGTGTGAACTTGTTAGTATGCCTACTGTGGGGTATGTGACGTGTGGGTGTCAACGTCACACCTTCTTCTCGAGAAGAATTGCACCTGCTTTGTTAGGGTAGCAACGGCGCATCAACTCTTTTTAATATTTCTATTACTCTGTCTTCCCCTCTCCCCCGCTCAACCCCTGCCGTAATCTTTTCGGCCTCAAAACAAACATAGTACTGTGTTGTTTTGGGGGCTTGATGAAAAATTGAATGCTGGTTTCTGTAGGTTGGCCCGCCCAGCAAATGGGCTGCTGGTCCACCACGATGGACTGGGAGGCTAAAAATACAAGTTGTATGGTGCAGAGGCAAGTAAAAAAACGCTATCAAGAGCCATCCGCTGAAGAAAAAAAATCGCTCCTGATGTGCTTCTTCAGTCGTACCTCCGGCCCCCTCTTTAATCCAGTTCGCTCGGGGATCTGGTATCATTTTTTTCCAGAGGGCGAACAAGTATCAGCTAGGCCTAGGTTTTCTATTTTAACATGCGTAGCCCACGACATACGGAGACAGTGGTTTCAACTTATTTTTTGAGGTCCATAACGGGCTATGGGCTTTTTCTTAAAGATCGGCAACCCAATGTAATTTTTAAATAAAAACACAGGTCTCTGTTCTATTTATCTATATATAAGAATAATAATGTTGTGTCCAATTTATGTTTTCCCTTCTAACCACATTACATATATTTATATTATTACTATTATCGTATATTTTATATAAAAAACATCCCATGTGCTATTAACTTATAAAAGTAAATGTTTAACAGAAGTTGGCAAGGAAAATCCTGGTTGTTTTTGACTCACAGGCAAGGAAAATCCTGGTGAATGCGTACAAAAGCTTGCGAAGATTTTAAGGACCAATTTAATAATAACGCGCTCATTTTTATTTTGAGCAATAACTCACTAATTTGTTAATTATATATATAGGCAAGGAGTAGGATTTTCTACAATAGCTTGCCACAGAACTAGTTAAGGTTTTTGACGGTGTAAAAGTTCTCAAAAATTCTATAAAAAATACTAAACTAACACACCTAAAATATAACATGATCCAACGGAGGGATTGAAGAAATATGACTGTATGTGTCCTGGACAAAAAGAACAAATGTTTCAATATATATTGATCCTGCAGCGAGCTGAAATGCTTGTCTTTTTCGCTGAGGACACATAAATGCATATTTTTACAATCACACCGTTGGATCATCTTATTATATTAGAGTGAGGCTCCCCTATTTATTTCATATTTTTTACTTACTTTTAAACCGTTAAATGTTTAGCAAGCCTTAACTAGTTCTGTGGCAAGCTAT
>NC_057813.1:618775959-618781022 GCF_018294505.1 Triticum aestivum
ATATGGGCTATTCTGTTACGCGTAACAGAATATTATTCTATTACCCTTTTTGAACTGACGGTTTCAGGTGGTTGTACTGATGTTTTCGAAGCGGTTGAACTAATGCTTTCAGTTGTGTTTAACAGATCGTCTTCTTTAGTTCAAAAACTTTTTGTAATTTTTTTGTCGAAACGTGGCGTGTAATATATCGTTGGAAAGCTCTTGACAACCATATTTCAAGTATATTGAACGTTTTTACAAAATCATTATGGTTTAAGAGCAGTTTTGAAAAAACTTTTTTTTCAAAATTGAAAACGCGAATCGTATTTTGGACTCAATTTCCAAACGGTTTGTCGGAATTGAGTAAATAAGATGGCGTTGGAAAGCTGGTGAAAATCTTCCATATATGTATTGTTTTTTCTAATTATATATGATTTAAAAGTAATTTGAAAAACGGTGAAATTCTGGGTGAAACGTATTTTCGCGAATTTTTGCAAACGGTTTGTTGGATTGACGCAAATGATATGGCGTTGAAAAGCTATGGAAAATGCGCAACTTTTTCGTATAGAAATGTTTTTCTAATTCCTTACAGTTTAAAAACGAATTCGAATACGGTCAAATTTGATTTTGAACGCGATTTTTTTAAAAAAGATTGTCGAAATATGGCAAATAATATAACGTTAGATAGCTATCACAAATGCAAAACCTATTCATGTTGAATGTTTTCTCTACTTCGCAAGCGTTTAAGAGTAATTTTGAATACGACATGACGGATCCTGCTGTTTTCTCGTCTGAAAAACAGAGTAGTCGTACTGATATATGTGTATGTTTGTACTGAGTTATTTTTTGCAGAGTAATTTTGAATGGTTCCGAAAAAGGGTACTTGTACTGATGCTTGCATGGGTTTGTACTAAGTGTGTTTTCATTAACTAGACTTTGCTCTGTTTTTTGGGTAATATTTTTCTCGTAAGTTTTCAACGGTTTACTGTATCGTCGCCCCCGTACTTGTATGGTTTGTATCATCGAACTAAATGATATTTTATTCAAAAAGAAAATGTGTTTTTTTTATTTCTTTTTTTTAACTTAACATTTTTTTAACAACGTTGTTCTGAACTTCTCTCATTTTACGACTTGTACTGAGGTACTTACTAAGCAGGATTTTCATGGGGTTTCTTTTTTTGCTTGAACTTTACAATTTGATTTTCTGCCATTTCTTTTATTTCGAACGGACCACTGTTTTTAACTCGTACTGATGTACTTACTACGCCCGAACTGGGGTAGCTGTCGCGTGTCTCGGCGTGTTTTGAACTCGATAATATTTTTCGTCAATTTACTGCCCATTTTTTTCATCACACTTGAGAGAGTGATTAATAGGCTTACTTACTGGCCAGTAACACATGAACTCCTCGGGCAATAATACATGAACTACTAGGAACATAAATTTTTATCGAGCACTTGAAAACATAAAACATTACATAAAGAGAAGCACCGAACAGTGAATGTAAAAATAACTCCCACATCCATCATATACTGGGAGCTTCCACTTGAATAGGAAAATTTGTTTATCCCGTAACTTCGTCAACAGTTTGAGCTTGCATGTTTTATATCATTGAACTGAATGATATTTTTTTTAAAAAAATAAATCATTTGTGTTTCATTTTTTTGCTGAACTCAATATTTTTTGCAACAATGTTTTGAACTTCTCTCATTTTGCGACATGAACTTTTACCATTTGAATTTATGTGTTTTCTTTTCGTCTGAGCTTTTTCCCCAAAGTTATCTGGTACGCCGTGTTTGAACTTACAACTTTTGTAATTGTGAACTTGTCATGTTTTTACAATGCCAAGCTAGCAAATAGTAGGAGATTAAGCCAGCGAAGGGGCTACAGTAATACAACAGTCAGATCGATAGCTAGCAGCAATAACAGTGGTTACCAACATATAAATGAACTTGTAACAAACTTGCACACGACCTGACAACACAATACACATATGGATGACCACACAGCGAGTAGCGCTCCAAAAAAAAATGGACGACCACGCAGGAGGTTGCATATGGATGAAGTGGCCACCCATTTTTTCTCGTACCGAAGCTTCTCTGTACTGAAGCTTGTTTCCAGAAATCATATCAGTGGGTTATTAAACACCTGCAATAACATCAAAAGAGGAACACTAGAAAAAGAGGACGCCGCTATACAGGAACTACAGTGGACAGACCAACATAAATCCTCAAGCAATAATCGAGAGAGCTCACAATCTCCATGGCAAATGCCTATGAATTCACCATGGAAGGACCTCCCACTCCCCTGCACTATCTCCTTCCACTCCCTGCACACACACACACAGAGAGAGCAGAGAGAGGATGAGAGGGAGATGACTGCACCGGATCGAGGATGAGAGGGAGATGACTGCACCTTCATGCAACTCTTCTCCTGACCGGCTGTGGAGCGTGTTGTTGTACTGACAAGGCAAGGGTCCAAATACATCACCTAAATTAGTTCAAAGAATTTTACAAAAACAAGCAGGGAACAAAGACAAAAGTCATGTATGGCTATCATGCACAACTTCTATATACAGAAGGATTAGTAAGGGTCTCAGGAATCGACTACATTATTTCAGTCAACTCGATCTTCATTAGTACTAGAATGACTGGACAAGAAGTTTAGATTTGTAGCAGCACACGCACCAAACTTGCAGAGTTTTTCTTCAACATTTTTAGGTGATTGCATCAATAGTATGATTGGAAAAATATTTCAGATTTGTAGCAGCACACACACGATACTTACAGAATTTTATGGAAATGCACGAGTTCTGATTTATTAGTACATAGTTTCATGGAAATGCATGAGTTAACTTCTTCTAGGCACTATCTGGACATGGTGAAGACTAGCTAATGTAAGGATAGGCAGAGAACACTTAGTATTGAACTTTTTTCCAAGTATGTATTGAACTGATTTTTTTTCAATGAGCTATTGTAGTATAGGTACTAGAGCTACCAACATCTTTTTATATATCATGATAAAAAGCAAACAAACATGCATCATCTCCACCAGACCATTCTCTCATCATCTTCAGAACATACATACTAGAGAAAATTGAACTGACAGTAGAAGAAATTTATACTTTTTGGGACTATATCATGTAATACCACATCCAGAAAGCATGCCAAGCGAAATGTATATTTATTTTTAGTTGAAGAACTAGCAGTCTTGCAGCATAACAGGCACATCATGGTGCTATTAACTAACTTACAGAGATCCTTTCTGCTTTGTAGTAGTACCTGAGGTTACAAGGGTCGGAAATTTACCATTTGACGGCCTTCATGCCACCAGCAGCACCGGAGGCGACCTTGTGTCTCCTTTAACTTAGAACACCGTTCTCCTTTAGACGGTTGATTAATGCCACACACATGCACAAGACAGTGTGCCAAGAAACCAAACTGCACAAGTCAGAAGGCACAAACACCACGATGGCTGCTCTAGACCATAGAATGGATGGAAGCACAAGACGATAAAATAAAATAAGAATTGACTTGAACTTAAACCAAAAATGATAATTGAACTGAACTAAAATTAGATATTGGGCTGAATTAAAATAAGAAACATATAGCGAATAAACACAAGCATTTTTAGCAATCAATTTTTCCTCTTGAATATGTAGAGGGACACACCTTGTTTTTTCTATCAGATTCCTACATCCAGGCAAAGAAGTGGCTATAGGAGCTTCAGGACAAGGTACTTCAGCCCATGTTTTTGTACTTTCTCGTTGCATTGCTTCAGTTTGGTTCCAAGAACACTATGCTTCAGTTTCGGTTGCAGACCTGGTCGTCACAGCGGGTGGGCACCATGGAGGAAGAGGATCTGGAGCAGAAGCTCTCACACGATGAAGTTGTGGACGGCGCCGAGAACGTCGGTGGAGACATGTTCGGAGAGGTTGTAACATATCTACAGAACTGAAGGATATGCTTTTTGTATTATCCCTGATCATAATGAACAAACTATTTAGGACTGACGCATACATGATACTCGATCAATACTAAAATGGACAATATTTGTTAAGTTTCTATCTACGAACCTACCAACTTTCTCAACATGAACTTCTCGCTAAGGTTGTTCTTCGGTATTAAAAACTGTTTTCTGCATTAACAACAAACACCTAAAGAGCATCATGCTTGCAACTAGAAAACATGTCTTCTTTTCCCCTTTTTCACACAAACTACTTTGCAAAAAATCATGACACAGTTTTTGCAGTACAAGAACAACTTAAACACAATAATTCTCTGCAAATGAATTTTTGAAAGCACAATTTATTTATTTTCACTGCATTTTCTCCATAATTGGAGCAACAAATGCCATCTTTTTTTTGTAAAATGGAAGTACGAAAACATTTGTAACATGAATTTTGCTAACAGACATGTACTGATAAACTACTGAAGCTATTTGTTGACGAACTGTACTTAGTTTGGACAGGCAGCTCAGCCTCTTTTGGCACATGGGCACATGTATTAACATATCTAGTTGACAAGAGGTACCAAATGTCTGAAACAAGAAAAAGTACAGAAGCTGAATCAACACCGTACAACTTTTTGCTCCATGAACAAATGAATCCTCACCCAGCCGCAGTTTTTTTCTATTTGGATTCTATTGAACTGAAAAAAGCCCACAACGTGTACTGAAAAATACCTACGGTGCCAACTGAAAAAAGCGTACAAGTGTAGATGGGGGCATCGATCAGGTGCAGGAAGATGGCGGCGCCGTCGGCTGGGCTGCGGGCGGTGGCGGGATCCAGGGTGCCGGGGGGGTCTTGGGCAGGGCGGCAGTCGCTGTCGGAGATGGGGCAGCGACGAGGCGGACGCGACAGGAGATGACGGCGGCAGCCGCGGCGAGAGGTGAGGGGACGGAGAGCGCGGCGAGAGGTGAGGGGACGGCGGCAGCAGCGAGAGGAGTTAGACGGCGGCCACGGCGAGAGGTGGGGGGCAGCGGCCTCGGCGAGAGGTGGGGGGCGGCGACCGCGGTGAGAGGTGGGAGACCGTGGCCGGGAGATGAAGGCACAGGGGCGCCGCGGCCGGGAGATGAAGGCACAGGG
>NC_057813.1:618781376-618814527 GCF_018294505.1 Triticum aestivum
GTCTCTCCGGTTTATTCTTTGATATGAATTGCTCCTTCTAACATAACAATATATATGTAACGAGCCCAGCTAATTCATTTATTTCAAGGAAGTGCAAATGGGCTGGGATTTCTTAGAAAATATAAATGAGCCTGATTGACGCGAAATTATTTCTTCACCCAGCCCAGCAAATGGACTGTACATTCTAGAAAACATGGGTTAAATATATGCCACATTTTTGCAGGCTGACATGTGGGCCAATAGGTCGAAGCCTACGCAGGGCGATGTCAACTTGGTCAACAAATGATTGTGACATCCACAACCATTGGATTTATATCCAACGGCCGGCATGCACCTTCAACCTCTCGTCTTCTTCCTCCAGTGTCGCCAGGACTGCCTGGTCCGGCCTCCGGCGGCTAGCAGCTCTGCTTACCACGCATCACTGCGAACCGCTACCCCACCGCCGGCCAGGCTATCCCTCCACCCCTCGACACCACCTGTTATTCTCCATAGACTGCAGCCCCACGGCGTAAGAGAACCAGTTATAACCCTTCTCCTCCTCTCAATCTGCGACTCCATTGCCGCGTCTTCCCATCTCCGAGTTGTTCCCGTCCGGGGCCTCGCCGTCGTCCACGGCCTCGCTGTGCTCGGTGCGGCGTGGTCAACAAACGAGAGTCATCGTAAGAGGAATTTACGTGGAGAGCCTGACGGCTGGGACCCACGAGGTCCATGGTCGCACGCAAGGAAAGTTCCTCCTTATTAAGCTGAAAAAATGTTTCCTCCACCAGACATCTAGGACCCACCGGCTATATCTTCGCATGGAAGGAAGTGCCTCCTTGTTTTGCAAAAAAAATATTCACCCCATTGACAGCTGGGACCCGTCAGATTTGGTGGCTGACATGTGGGCCTACTAAGCGGACGTGTACGCACGGCTTTGTCAACTTAATCAACAAATGATTCTAGGAGCTAGACCGTTGGATGTTAATCCAACAGCCGTGCTCCTTCTTCAACCTCTGTTCTTGCTCCTGTCTCCCGTGGGCGGCACTACGGCTGTGCTGCCGTGCACATGAACCAGTCAAGTTTCCCACTCCTCTCCATCTTTGACTCCACTGCCCCGTCTTCCCCATCTCCGGGTCATTCCAGTCTGGGGCCTGATACGTCTCTGTCGTATCTATAATTTTTGATTGTTCCATGCCAATATTCTTCAACTTTCATATACTTTTGGCAACTTTTTATACTATTTTTGGGACTAACATATTGATCCAGTGCCCAGTGCCAGTTCCTGTTTGTTGCTTGTTTTATGTTTCGCAGAAACCCAATATCAAATGGAATCCAAACGGGATAAAAACGGACGGAGAATTATTTTTGAATATTTGGGATTTTCCGGAGGAAGAATCAACGCGAAACGGTGTCCGAGGTGGCCAGGAGATAGGGGGCGCGCCCACACCCCCTGGGCGCGCCTGGCACTCTCCTGGGCCACCCGTAAGGCGGTTGATGCTTTTCTTTTGGCGCAAGAAAGCTAATTTTATGAGAAAAATATGGGTGAATGATTCACCCCAATCGGAGTTACGGATCTCCAGATATAAAAGAAACGGTGAAGGGGCAGAATCAGAGAACACAGAAAGAGATAGATAGATCCAATCTCGGAGGGGCTCTCGCCCCTCCCATGCCATGGGAGCCAAGGACCAGAGGGGAAACCCTTCTCCCATCTAGGGAGAAGGTGAAGGAAGAATAAGAAGAAGGGGGGCTCTCTCCCCCTTGCTTCCGGTGGCGCCAGAACGCCGCCGGGGGCCATCATCATCACTGCGATCTTCACCAACACCTCCGCCATCTTCACCAACATCTCCATCACCTTCCCCCATCTATATCCAGCGGTCCACTCTCCCGCAACCCGCTGTACCCTCTACTTGAACATGGTGCTTTATGCTTCATATTATTATCCAATGATGTGTTGCCATCCTATGATGTCCGAGTAGATTTTCATTGTCCTATCGGTGATTGATGAATTGCTATGATTGGTTTGAGTTGCATGTTTTATTATTGGTGCTGTCCTATTGTGCCCTCCGTGTTGCACAAGTGTGAGGGATTCCCGTTGTAGGGTTTGCAATATGTTCATGATTTGCTTATAGTGGGTGGCGTGAGTGAGAGAAGCACAGACCCAAGTAAGTAGGTTGTTTGCGTATGGGATAAAGGGGACTTGATGCTTTAATGCTATGGTTGGGTTTTAACTTAATGAATCTTTAGTAGTTGCGGATGCTTGCTAGAGTTCCAATCATAAGTGCATATGATCCAAGAAGAGAAAGTATGTTAGCTTATGCCTCTCCCTCAAATAAAATTGCAATAGTGATTATCGGTCTAGTAACGTAGTCAATTGCTTAGGGACAATTTCACAACTCCTACCACCACTTTTCCACACTCGCTATATTTACTTTATTGTTTATTTATCTAAACAGCCCCTAGTTTTTATTTACGTGCTCTTTATATTCTTTCCAACCTATCCAACAGCACCTACAAAGTACTTCTAGTTTCATACTTGTTCTAGGTAAAGCGAATGTCAAGCGTGTGTAGAGTCGTATCAGTGGTCGATAGGACTTGAGAGAGTATTTTTTCTACCTTTAGCTCCTCGTTGGGTTCGACACTCTTACTTATCGAAAGAGGCTACAACTATCCCGTATACTTGTGGGTCATCAAGACCTTTTTCTGGCGCCGTTGCCGGGGAGTCATAGCGTGGGGTGAATATTCTCGTGTGTGCTTGTTTGCTTTATCACTAAGTAATTTTTATTTGCTATTATAAGTTGTTCTCTATCTTTAGTTATGGATATGGAACACGAAATACCAAAAAAATTAGGTGTAGTTGCTACTCATGGAGATGGGGAACCTCCTAAAACCTTTGATGCTCGTTATGTTCAAGATATTATGTGCTACTTTGATAATCCTGAGAAAATCCCATTGAATTATGTTATGGGACACACTTTGGATCAACGTGAATACTTTAGGGATTATCGCTTGACACAAAAAGGGAAGCTATTATGGGATCAAATTAATATGTTGCGTTGGTATGCTCGGGATCTATGCTTGAGATATGATATTACTTGCTGCTCTAGGTGAAGGCTCCACACCTTCCCTTTTCATGCAAATTTAATGATAATGAAAACTTAGCTTCTTATGCTAATGGTATATATGATTACTATGATGTTGAACAAATTGAATAATTTGCTGCTTTTAAGTCTGCTTATGAAATTGAATCTTTGTTTGAAAAGTATGAAGCTTTTGATGATGATGTTTATAGGCCTGAAAATCTTGCTATACTTAGATATTTCTATGAAAATTATGAATATAATTACAATATTAATGCATTTATTGAGAAAGTCTCCGCTGTCCAAGAAGAGACTAATATTTTGCAGGAAGTTATGGAAGAAGAAATTGATAAAATTGTGAGCTCATTGGATGAAAAAGACGATGAGGAGAGCGAAGAACAAAAGGAGGAAGAGCGGATTGATTGCCCGTGCCCACCTTCTAATGAGAGTAACTCTTCAACTCATACATTGTTTAATGCCCCTTCGTGCTTACCAAAGGATGATTGCTATGACAATTGCTATGATCCCTTTAATTCGTTTCAACTATCCCTTTTTGAGGATGCTTGCTATGCTTGTGGCCAACATGCCAATATGAATTATGCTTATGGAGATGAACTTGCTATAGTTCCTTATGTTAAATATGAAATTGTTCTATTGCATCCACACATGATAGTCCTATTATCTTTTTGAATTCTCCCGACTACACTATATTGAAGAAGTTTGCGCTTAGTAAGGATTATATTGATGGGTTGCTTTTTACTACTACACATGATGATTTTGATGAATATAATATGCATGTGCTTGCTGCTCCTACTTGCAATTATTATGAGAGAGGAACTATATCTCCACCTCTCTATGTTTCCAATACGATAGGATTTCAAGAAACTGCTTATACTATGCATTGGCCTTTACTATGTGTGCATGAATTGTTCTTATATATCATGCCGATGCATAGGAAGAGAGTTAGACTTCATCATTGGTTGATATATGTTACTTTGTGCTCACTACTAAATTACAAATCATTGTTAATTAAAATTGGTTTTGATATACCTTGGGATCCGGGTGGATTCATTACTTGAGCACTATATGCCTAGCTTAATGGCTTTAAAGAAAGCGCTGCCAGGGAGACAACCCGGAAGTTTTAGAGAGTCATTTATTTCTGATAAGTTCTTTTATATAGTTTAAAAACAAAAAAAATAAAGAGGGGAACCTAAAAACTTTTCAGAAAGGAAAGTGAAAGTGAAAAAGACAAGCATTATAGAAGTGGGAGCTAGCCTTGAACTTTGTTCATGCTCACGGAAACTTTCTGAATCTTGATTTCATAAAGTTTTCATCAAAAATAATTATTCCCTTGTACAATTCTGTTGTATTATAAAAATAATGTGCCAAGGTTTGCCTTTAGCATGTTTACAATGCTTGTGGTTTGTACGGTGCAGGACAGAAACTTTGGTTGTAGTGTGCGATTTTACATTTTTAACTGGAACGTCAAATGGTTCTGATTCCTTTTGCATTGTCTTGATGTACAACTTTTTTATTTTTCCTAATGTTAGTAGAATTTTTGGGTTATCATGACTATGGTGAATGTTCACATTGCTACAGAGTGTTCTGTTTTTCAGAGATTCTGTTTTTGATGCATAGTTTGCTTGTTTTGATGAATCTATCAATTTATATTAGTGGATTAAGCCATGGAAAAGCTATATTAAAGTATACAAAATGCAAAAATAAAATATAAATTGGTTTGCCACATTACTTAGAGTAGTGATTTGCTTTATTATACTAACGGATCTTACCGAGTTTTCTGTTGGAGTTTTGTGTGGATGAAGTGTTTGATCGAGGAGGTCTCGATATGAGGAAAAGGAAGAGAGGAAAGAGCTCAAGCTTGGGGATGCCCAAGGCACGCCAAGTAAATATTCAAGGATACTCAAGCGTCTAAGCTTGGGGATGCCCCGGAAGGCATACCCTCTTTCTTCAACAAGTATCGATATGTTTTCGTATTCGTTTCGTTCATGCGATATGTGCAATCTTGGAGCGTCTTTTGCATTTAGTTTTCATTTTTCTTTTATGCTGGTATGAGATAGTCCTTGGTTGATTTATATAATTCGCATTTCACCTCACTTAAATATTTTGAGTATGGCTTTATAGAATGCTTCATGTGCTTCACTTATATCATTTGAAGTCTGGATTGCCTATTTCTCTTCACATAGAAAATCGCCATTTGTAGAATGCTCTTTTGATTCACTTATATTTGTTAGAGCGTGGGCCTATCTTTTGTAGAAAGAATTAAACTCTCTTGCTTCACTTATATCTATTTAGAGAGATGACAGGAATAGGTCATTCACATGGTTAGTCATAAAATCCTACATGAACTTGTAGATCGCTGAATATGATATGTTTGGTTCCTTACAATAGTTTTGCGATATAAAGATGGTGATATTAGAGTCATGCTAGTGGGTGGTTGTGGATTGTAGAGACACTTGTGTTGAGGTTTGCAAGTACCGTAGCATGCACGTATGGTAACCGTCGTGTGACAAATTTGAAGCATGGGGTGTTTCTTTGATTGTATTCCTTATGAGTGGCGGTCGGGGACGAGCGATGGTCATTTTCTACCACTCTATCCCCCTAGGGGCATGCATAGTAGTACTTTGCTTCGAGGGCTAATAAACTTTTGCAATAAATATATGAGTTCTTTATGACTAATGTGAGTCCATGCATTATACACACTTTTACCTTTCCATCATTGCTAGCCTCTTCGGTACTGTGCATTGCCCCTTCTCAACTCGAGAGTTGGTGAAAACTTCGCCGATGCATCCAAACCCCGTGATATGATACACTCTATCACACATAAGCCTCATTATATCTTCCTCAAAACAACCACCACACCTACCTATCATGGCATTTCCATAGCCATTCCGAGATATATTGCCATGCAACTTCCATCATCATCATCATATACATGACTTGGGCATTTATTGTCATATTGCTTTGCATGATCGTAAGATAGCAAGCATGATGTTTTCATGGCTTGTTCGTTTTCGATTTCATTGCTATGCTAGATCATTGCACATCCCGGTACACCGCCGGAGGCATTCATATAGAGTCATATCTTAGTTCTAGTATCGAGTTGTAATATCGAGTTGTAAGTAAATAAAAGTGTGATGATCATCATTATTGAGCATCGCCCCATGAAAAAAAAGAAAAAAAGAAAAAAAGGAAAGGCCAAATAAGCCTAAGTAAAAAAAGGGGGCCAAAGAAGCCCACCCAAAAAAAAGAAAAAGAAAAAAAGGAAAAAAAAAGGAAAAGAAAAGAGGCAATGTTACTATCCTTTTTCCACACTTGTGCCTCAAAGTAGCACCATGTTCTTCATATAGAGAGTCTATTATGTTGTCACTTTCATATACTACTGGGAATTTTCATTATAGAAGTTGGCTTGTATATTCCAACGATGGGCTTCCTCAAATGCCCTAGGTCTTCATGAGCAAGCAAGTTGGATGCACACCCACTTAGTTTTTGTTTGAGCTTTCATACACTTATAGCTCGTACTGCATCCGTTGCATGGAATCCCTACTCCTCGCATTGACTTTATTTGATGGGCATCTCCATAGCCCGTTGATTAGCCGCGTCGATGTGAGACTTTCTCCCTTTTTTGTCTTCTCCATATAAACCTCCACCATCATATTCTATTCCACCTATAGTGCTATATCCATGGTTTGCGCTCATGTATTGCAGGAGGGATGAAAAAGCTAAAGCGCGTTAAAAGTATGAACCAATTGCTCGGGTTGTCATCAGGGTTGTGCATGATGGCGGCATTTTGTGTGACGAAAATGAAGCCGGGCCAAACTATATGATTTTGTAGGGATAAGCTTGCTTTGGCCTTGTTGTTTTGAAAAGACATGATTGCTTTATTAGTACGCTCGAAGTATTATCGTTTTTAATGTCAAATTATAGACTATTGCTTGGAATCACTCGTGTCTTAATATTCATGCCATGATTGGACATATGATCAAGATTATGCTAGGTAGCATTCCACGTCAAAAATTATCTTTTTTATCATTTACCTACTCGAGGACGAGCAGGAATTAAGCTTGGGGATGCTGATACGTCTCCGTCGTATCTATAATTTTTTATTGTTCCATGCAAATATTCTTCAACTTTCATATACTTTTGGTAAATTTTTATACTATTTTTGGGACTAACATATTGATCCAGTGCCTAGTGCCAGTTCCTGTTTGTTGCTTGTTTTATGTTTCGCAAAAACCCAATATCAAATGGAATCCAAACGGGATAAAAACGGATGGAGAATTATTTTGGAATATTTGGGAGTTTCCGGAGGAAGAATCAACGCGAAACGGTGTCCGAGGTGGCCAGGAGGTAGGGGGGCGCCCACACCCCCTGGGCGCGCCTGGCACTCTCCTGGGCCACCCATAAGGCGGTTGATGCTCTTATTTTGCCACAAGAAATCTAATTTTAGGAGAAAAATCTGGGCGAAAGATTCACCCCAATCGAAGTTACGGATCTCCAGATATAAAAGAAATGGTGAAGGGGCAGAATCAGAGAACGCAGAAACAGAGAGATAGATCCAATCTCGGAGGGGCTCTCGCCACTCCCATGCCATGAGAGCCAAGGACCAGAGGGGAAACCCTTCTCCCATCTAGGGAGAAGGTGAAGGAAGAATAAGAAGAAAGGGGGCTCTCTCCCCCTTGCTTCTGGTGGCGCCGGAACGCCGCCGGGGGCCATCATCATCACCGTGATCTTCACCAACACCTCCGCCATCTTCAGCAACATCTCCATCACCTTCCCCCATCTATATCCAGCGGTCCACTCTCCCGCAACCCGCTGTACCCTCTACTTGAACATGGTGCTTTATGCTTCATATTATTATCCAATGATGCATTGCCATCCTATAATGTCTGAGTAGATTTTCGTTGTCCTATCGGTGATTGCAGAATAGCTATGATTGGTTTGAGTTGCATGTTTTATTATTGGTGCTGTCGTATTGTGCCCTCTGTGTCATGCAAGCGTGAGGGATTCCCGCTGAAGGGTTTGCAATATGTTCATGATTTCCTTATGGTGGGTGGCGTGAGTGACAGAAGCACAGACCAGAGTAAGTAGGTTGTTTGCGTATGGGATAAAGGGGACTTGATGCTTTAATGCTATGGTTGGGTTTTACCTTAATAAATCTTTAGTAGTTGAGGATGCTTGCTAGAGTTCCAATCATAAGTGCATATGATCCAAGAAGAGAAAGTATGTTAGCTTATGCCTCTCCATCAAATAAAATTGCAATAGTGATTATCGGTCTAGTAACGTAGTCAATTGCTTAGGGACAATTTCACAACTCCTACCACCACTTTTCTACACTCGCTATATTTACTTTATTGTTTATTCATCTAAACATCCCCTAGTTTTTATTTACGTGCTCTTTATATTCTTGCAAACCTATCCAACAACACCTACAAAGTACTTATAGTTTCATACTTGTTCTAGGTAAAGCGAACATCAAGCGTGCGTAGAGTCGTATCAGTGGCCGATAGGACTTGAGAGAGTATTTGTTCTACCTTTAGCTCCTCATTGGGTTCGACACTCTTACTTATCGAAAGAGGCTACAACTATCCCGTATACTTCGGGTCATCAGGGCCTAACCGCCGTCCACCGGCCTTAGTGCGCTCGGCACGGTGTGGTCAACATGGTCAACAACCGAGAGTCATCGGAAGATGACTGTACGTGAGAGGCTGACAGTGGGGATGCACCACGCCCATGGACGCATGCATGCAACGGAACACAGCGTGGTCAACGTGGTCAAGGAACGACTTCCATCGGAAGTATACTGTACGTGGAGAGGCTGACAACTGGGTCCATGGCCGCAGCAAGGAAGTGCCTCCTTATTACACGGAAAATAATGATTCCTCCACCTGACGGCAGGGACCCACTGGACGGGCCATCATATTTTGCGGAAAAAATGTTTCCCCCCTGACTGCTGGGATCCACCTGACGGGCCACCGTATTTTGTGAAAAAAATGTGCCCCCCGCTGTCAGCTCAGACCCACTGGAAGTGCCTCCTTATTAAGCAGAAAAAATGAATACTCCCCCTGCTAGCTAGGACCCACCTTGGTGGGAGGCTGACTTGTGGGCCTACTAAGTTGACGGGGATGGAGGGCTTTGTCAACTTAGTCAATATGAATGATTCTAGCTGCAGTGACCGTACGATGTCCATCCAACGGCCATCGTACTTCTTCAACCTCTGGTCTTCTTGCTCGAGCCGCCCAAAGCAGCGCCGGTCGTGCTGCCTGCTCCTGCCTCCCATGGCCGGCTATGATGCTGCGGAGGCCTCACCACCCCCTACTACTCTCGCCGCTGGCCAGGCCATCCCTCCACTCACCCACACCCCCTGTTATTCTGCGGCGACGGCAGCCTCACACCGCAGCCGAACAAGTGAACCCTCATACTCCTCTACGCGTGGGCATCCACTGCCGTGTCTTCCCCGTCTCTACGTCATACCCTTCCTTCCTAGGCCTCGCCCTCGTCCACCGCCTCGCGCTCTCGGCGCGGCTTGGTCAATGTGGTCAAGGAACGACTTCCGTCAGAAGAGTACTATACATGAAGAGGCTGACAGCTGGGTCCACGGTGGCCGCAAGTAAGTGCCTCCTTATCATGCAGAAAATAATGATTCCTCCACTTGACAATAGGGACCCACTGGACGGGCCACCTTATTTCATGAACAAAACGTTTCCCCCCTGACAGCTGGGACCCACCAGCTACATCTTCGCACACAAGGAAGTGCGTCCGGGCAAAAAAAAACGATTCGCCCCCCTGACTGCTGGGACCCACCAGCTACATCTTCGCACGCAAGGAACTGCCTGATAGTCGGGACCCACCTGGTCGAAGCGTATGTAGTGTTGTCATTCTGGTCGTGAACGTGTATGTACATATATACTGGTCGATGTAGAGGCGCACACGTGTCGTAGTAGAGGCAAGCATGTAGCATGTACATGTACGTACAGCGACCATTGTGCAAGAAAGAAAATACGGCCACGTATGTGTACATACGGGCGGGGTCTCGAACGCCTACTCGTGCATACGTACGGCCAGGGCTCTTGTACATGGCTGGGTCGGAACAGAGAAACTGCATCGTCGTCATGTTCATGGGGAGGCAACCGGCTAGGTCGGAACGAAATGCATCGTCGTGTTCACTGGGAGGGCTTGGACGGAACAGGCGATGGAAACGAGGCATGGCGTACCGCAGAACGGAGGAAACAACCTTGTGTTTGACCGGCCACATTCGAAACGGGGTCCTGTTCATTGGGAGGGGTCTGGGTGAACAAATTACTGCCGAGCAATTGATAGAAGAGCACATAATTATGAAGATATCTAAGGCAATGATCATAAATATAGGCATCACGTCCGTGTCAAGTAGACTGAAACAATTCTGCATCTACTACCATTACTCCACACATCGACCGCTATCCAGCATGCATATAGAGTATTAAGTTCATAAAGAATGGAGTAACACATTAAGTAATATGACATGATGTAGAGGAATTAACTCAAGCAATATGATGAAAACCCCATCTTTTTATCCTCGATGGCAACAATACAATACGTGCCTTGCTGCCCCTACTGTCACTGGGAAAGGACACCGCAATATTGAACTCAGAGCTAAGCACTTCTCCCATTGCAAGAAAAACCAATCTAGTAGGCCAAACTAAACCGATAATTCGAAGAGACTTGAAAAGATATCAAATCATGCATATAATATTACAGAGAAGAACCAAATAATATTCATAGATAATCTAATCATAAATCCACAATTCATCGGATCTCGGCAAACACACCACAAAAGAATATTACATCGAATAGATCTCCAAGAACATCAAGGAGAACATGGTATTGAGAATCAAAGAGAGAGAGAAGAAGCCATCTAGCTACTATCTATGGACCCGTAGGTCTGCGGTAAACTACTCACGTTTCATCAGGGTAATGGTGTTGATGTAGAAGCCCTCTTTGATCGATCCCCCTCCGGCAGGACGCCGAAAAAGGCCCCTAGATGGGATCTCACAGGTACAGAAGGTTGCAGAGGTGGAACAGTGGTTTCATAGCTCTCCTGGATGTTTTCGTGGTATAAGAGTATATATAGGCGAAGTAACTAGGTCAGGACACCCACGAGTGGCCCACGAGGCAGGGGGCGTGCCCTACCCCCCTGGGCGCGCCCTCCACCCTCGTGGCCGCCTTGTTGCATCTCCGACTTCATCTCCAAGTCTCCTGGTTTGCTTTTGGTCCAAGAAAGATCATCGCAAAAGTTACATTCCGTTTGGACTCCGTTTGGTATTCCTTTTCTGTGAAACTCTAAAACATGCAAAATAACTGGCATTGGGCTCTCGGTTAATAGGTTAGTCCCAAAAGTAATATAAAATTGCATATTAATGCATGTAAAACATCCAAAATAGATAATATAATAGCATGGAACAATAAAAAATTATAGATACGTTGGACACGTATCAGCCCACCCCGGGTACCTTCCGGACTTCGTTTTTCTTCTGTTTGCTTGTTTCCCAAGATAAAAAAATTCTTTATATACACCCCGAACCTATTGACCTCCGTATCATGGAGAAATCTCCTATTTTCTTTTCTTGCTATTTTCTGACAGATCTAATCCACCATGGCCACTTCAAGCTCCTCCAAGGACAAGTTCTTCGAGAACGTTATCAACCCTTATCTGCGGGAGGTGATTCAGCACCCTCAAGATATCCAGATGCGTGAGGGGGTGCTCCACATCTGCGATGTGCAAGGCCCCAAGGGGACTGGATCCGTGGAGGCTAGGCTTGAAGCTATGGAGCAGGAAGTCTTCCGGTGCAAGGGGATGGTGGAACGTGGACTCAATGCCAATCACCTCATGATCGCAGACAACACCCATGATCTCCAGGTGGATGGAAAGTCCATGAATGACATCGTCTTCTCCTTCAATGAGCAAATCAACTTCCTCCAGAGCCAAATCTACGACCTTCAAAACAAAGTCTTTGAATACGAGGGAAGGTTTAAAGGTATGAGTTTGGCTGCCAGTTGCAGGACCCAAGAGACTCACTCCTCCTCTTATGATGGTGAGCCTCTGCCATGGAAACCCGAGGACAAGATCGCTACCGCTTCATCACCACCACCTCCTTCTTCATCAACCAAAGAAAATTGAGTATCGGGTATGGACACTCCCCTTGGCTTTTGCCAAGCTTGGGGGAGGTGCCCTGCTACCTCTTGATCATGTGTTGGTTTTCCCTTGAAGAGGAATGCGTGATGCAGCAAAGTAGCATGAGTATTTCCCTCAGTTTTTGAGAACCAAGGTATCAATCCAGTAAGAGGCTACACACAAATCCCTCGTACCTACAGAAACAAATAAGAACCTTGCAAACAACGCGATAAAGGGGTTGTCAATCCCTTCACGACCACTTGCAAAAGTGAGATCGGACAGAGATAATAATAAGATAAATATTTTTGGTATTTTTATGATATATATTGGAAAGTAAAGATTTCAAAATAAAATAGATCGGAAACTTATATGATGCAAAATAGGCCAGAGGGCCGTAGGTTTCACTAGTGGCTTCTCCCAAGATAGCATAAGTATTACGGTGGGTGACCAAATTACTGTCGAGCAATTGATAGAAAAGCACATATTATGAGAATATCTAGGCATGATCATGTATATAGGCATCACGTCCGCGACAAGTAGGTCGAAACGATTCTGCATCTACTACTATTACTCCACACATCGACCGCTATCCAGCATGCATCTAGAGTATTAAGTTCATAAGAACAGAGTAACACATTAGGCAAGATGACATGATGTAGAGGTATAAACTCAAGCAATAATGCAATATGTGCAATACGTGCCCATCTTTTTATCCTCGATGGCAACAATGCAATACGTGCCTTGCTGCCCTTGCTGTCACTGGGAAAGGACACCACAAGATTGAACCCAAAGCTAAGCACTACTCCCATTGCAAGAAATATCAATCTAGTAGGCCAAACCGAACTGATAATTCGAAGAGACTTGCAAAGATAACCAATCATACATAAAAAATTCAGAGTAGATTCAAATATTGTTCATAGATAATCTTGATCATAAACCCACAATTCATCAATCTCGGCAAACACACCACAAAAAGAGTTACATCGAATAGATCTCCAAGAAGAGCGAGGAGAACTTTGTATTGAGAATCAAAGAGAGAGAAGAAGCCATCTAGCTAATAACTATGGACCCGAAGGTCTGTGGTAACTACTTACGCTTCATCAGAGAGGCTATGGTGTTGATGTAGAAGCCCTCCATGATCGACTCACTCTCTGGCAGAGCGCCGGAAAAGACCCCAAGATGGGATCTCAAGGTACAAAAGGTTGCGGCGGTGTAAATAGGGTTTCGTGGTGCTCCTGGATGTTTTCAGGGTATATGGATATATATATAGGCGAAGGAAGTCGGTCAGGGGAGCCACGAGGGGCCCACGAGGGTGGGGGCGCGCCCACCCCCCTGGCGCGCGCCTCCCTGCCTCGTGACCGCCTTGTTTCTTTCTTGACGTCCACTCCAAGTCTCCTGGATTGCATTTGTTCCAAAAATAACTCTCCCGAAGGTTTCATTCCGTTTGGACTCCGTTTGATATTCCTTTTCCGTGAAACACTGAAATAGGCAAAAAACAACAATTTGGACCGGGCCTCCAGTTAATAGGTTAGTCCCAAAAAATATAAAAGTTCTTAGTAAAGCCCATTAAACATCCAAAACAGGTAATATAATAGCATGGAACAATAAAAAATTATAGATAAGTTGGAGGCGTATCAAGCATCCCCAAGCTTAATTCCTGCTCGTCCTCGAGTAGGTAAATGATAAAAAGAGATTTTTTGATAAGGAATGCTACCTAGCATATTTCTCAATGTAATTTTCTTTATTGTGGCATGAATGTTAGATCCAAATGATTCAAGATAAAAGTTTAATATTGACAGAAAAATAGTAATACTTCAAGCATACTAAAAAACTAATCACGTCGTATCAAAATAACATAGTCAAAGAAAGCTTATCCCTGCAAAATCATATAGTTTGGCCATGCTTCATTTTCGTCACACAAAATGCCCCCATCATGCACAACGCCGGTTTCAGCCAAGCAATTGGTCCATACTTTTTAACGCGCTTCAGCTTTTTCAACCCTCAGGCAATACATGAGCATAAGCCATGGATATATCACTATGGGTGGAGTAGAGTATGATGATAGGGATTATGTGGAGAAGACAAAAAAGGAGAAAGTCTCACATTGACGCGGCTAATCAACGGGCTATGGAGATGCCCATCAATTGATGTCCATGCAAGGAGTAGGGATTGCCATGCAATGGATGCACTAGAGCTATAAATTTATGAAAGCTCATCAAAAGAAACTAAGCGGGTGTGCATCCAACTTCCTTGCTCACGAAGACCAAGGGCATTTTGAGGAAGCCCATCATTGGAATATACAAGCCAAGTTCTATAATGAAAAATTCCCACTAGTATATGAAAGTGACAACATAGGAGACTCTCTATCGTGAAGATCATGGGGCTACTTTGAAGCACAAGTGTGGTAAAAGGATAGTAACATTGTCCCTTCTCTCTTTTTCACTCATTTTTCTTTTTTTCTTTTTTTATTTGGGCTTATCTGGCCTCCTTTTTTAATTTGGGCTTCTTTGGCCTCTTTTATTTTTCTAAAGTCCGGAGTCTGATCCCGACTTGTGGGGGAATCATAGTCTCCATCATCCTTTCCTCACTTGGGACAATGCTCTAATAATGAAGATCATCACACTTTTATTTATTTACAACTCAAGAATTACAACTCAATACTTAGAACAAAATATGACTCTATGTGAATGCCTCCGGCGGTGTACCAGGATATGCAATGAATCAGGAGCGACATGTATGAAAGAATTATAAAGATGGCTTTTCCACAAATATGATGTCAACTACATGATCATGCAAAAGCAATATGGCAATGATGGAGCGTGTCATAATAAAAAGAACGGTGGAAAGTTGAATGGCAATATATCTCGGAATGGCTATGGAAATGCCATAATAGGTAGGTATGGTGGCTGTTTTGAGGAAGATATAAGGAGGTTTATGTGTGATAGAGTGTATCGTATCACGGGGTTTGGATGCACCGGCGAAGTTTGCACCAACTCTCAAGGTGAGAAAGGGCAATGCACGGTACCGTAGAGGCTAGCAATGATGGAAGGGTAAGAGTGGGTATAATCCATGGACTCACATTAGTCATAAAGAACTCATATACTTATTGCAAAAGTTTATTAGTCCTCGAAGCAAAGTACTACTACGCATGCTCCTAGGGTAATGGTTGGTAGGAGTTAACCATTGCGCGATCCCGACCTCCACTCATAAGGAAGGCAATCAAAGAACACCCCATGCTTCAAATTTGTCACACAACGTTTACCATACGTGCATGCTACGGGACTTGCCAACTTTAAAACAAGTATTTCTCAATTTCATAATTACCCAACTAGCATGACTCTAACATTACCACCTTTATATCTCAAAACAACTATCAGGTATCAAATTGATCATAGTGTTCAATGCACTTTATATGATAGTTTTTATTATACCCAACTTGGATGCCCATCATATTAGGACTAATTTTATAAACAAAGGAAATACCATGCTGTTCTAAAATACTCTCAAAATAATATAAGTGAAGCATGAGATATCAATAATCTCTACAAAATAAAACCACCGCCGTGCTCTAAAAAGATATAAGTGAAGCACTAGAGCAAAATTATCTAGCTCAAAAGATATAAGTGAAGCTCATAGAGTATTCTAATATATTCTGATTCATGTGTGTCTCTCCCAAAAGGTGTGTATAGAAAGGATGATTGTGGTAAACTAAAAAGCAAAGACTCAAATCATACAAGACGCTCCAAGCAAAACACATATCATGTGCTGAATAAAAATATAGCCTGAAGTAAAGTAACGGATGGACGAAGACGAAAGAGGGGATGCCTTCCGAGGCATCCCCAAGCTTAGGCCTTTGGTTGTCCTTGAATTTTACATTGGGGTACCTTGGGCATCCCCAAGCTTAGGCTCTTGCCATTCCTTATTCCATAATCCATCAAATCTTTACCCAAAACTTGAAAACTTCACAACACAGAACTCAACAGAAAATCTCATGAGCTCCGTTAGTGCAAGAAAGCAAAACACCACTTTAAGGTACTGTAATGAACTCATTATTTATTTATATTGGTGTTAAACCTACTGTATTCCAACTTTTCTATGGTTCATACCCCCCGATACTAGCCATAGATTCATCAAAATAAGCAAACAACACACGAAAAACAGAATTTGTCAAAATAAGAACAGTCTGTAGTAATCTGTAACTTTCGAATACTTCTGGAACTCTAAAAATTCTACAAAAATGGTAAGTCCTAGGAAATTTGTATATTAATCTTCTGCAAAAACAATCAACTGAAAAGCACGTTTGTGTGATTTACTAAAATTATTCTCGTGCATGCAAAAGTTTCTGTTTTTCAGCAAGATCAAATTAACTATCACCCAAGATGATCCTATAGGTTCTACTTGGCACAAACACTAATTAAAACATAAAACCACATCTAACCAGAGGCTATATGAATTATTTATTGAATAACAACAAGGAAAAATACTGGGTTGTCTCCAAACAAGCGCTTTTCTTTAAGGCCTTTTAGATAGGCATTGATAATTTTAATGATGCTCACATGAAAGACAAGAATTGAAGCATAAAGAGAGCATCATAAAACATGTGACAAACTCACTTAAGTCTAACATATGTCCTATGCATAGGTTTTTTATAAGGAAACAAATTATCAAGGCAAGCAAAAACTAGCATATGCAAGGAAGAAGTTGATAGCAATCTCAACATGAAGAGAGGTAATTTAGTAACATGAAAATTTCTACAACCATATTTTCCTGTCTCATAATAATTACATGTGGATCATAAGCAAATTCAACAAAATTGCTATCACATAACATATTCTCAACACGATCCATATGCATGCAAAGTTGACACTCTTCCAAGATAGTGGGATTAACATGAACTAAAGTCACGACCTCTCCAAACCCACTTTTATCAAAAATATCATAAGATTGAACATACTCCAAATATGTGGGATCTAAAGTTGACACTCTTCCAAACCCACTTTAAATATTATTGCAAACATTATTATCAATCTCATATTAATCATGGAGCTTAAATAAATTTTCAAGATCATAAAAAGAATCACCCCAATCATGATCATTGCAACAAATAGTAGTCATAGCAAAACTAGCATCCCCAAGGTTAGGGTTTTGCATATTACTAACACAATTGACATTAATAGAACTTATAATAACATCATGGCAATAATGCTTTTCATCGAAGGAACTATCAAGTATGGGTGCAATAGCAACAATCTCATGTTTAACATAAGGGACTATAGCAAATTCATCTCCATAAATATTGGCATCATGGCCACAAGAATAGCAAGCATCATGTTCATCAAGGGATATTTCAATCAAATCATTGGAATCATAATTATCTATAGATTCATGCATATCATTATTTTCTTCATAAGAAATGGTCATTATTTCAATAAATTCTTTGACATAGACATTATGAGCATAGTTTTCATAGCAATATTTAAGTATGTCAAAAAAATTCAGATTCGTAGAGAGTAATATCACACTTTTCAATCAAATAAGCAACTTCATAAGCACCCTTAAGAGCAAAAAATTCTTCAATTTGTTCAATATCATGGTAACTATAAACACCCTTTGCATAAGAAGATAAGATATCATTATCATTAAACTAACATAGGTAGGGAAGATGTTTTTAGGGTTCTTAGAGAAACAAGCAAAATCATAAATTTCATAAAGATTCCAAGCATAACACATCAATCTGTTTATTTGATTGCATAAGAGTCTCCCCTTTTCAGACAAACGGTGACACACGAAATGAGCATGCTCATCTAATGATTTCCTATCAACTAGGCTACTTGGGGTTTCAGCACGAGCGCATAAGGATCGAAGATGATCCAAGTAGAACACTTTAAGTGGATCCATATCAATAGATTTTTAGCAAGAAAAGATGCCAGGACATAGAAGGCACATGGAGCACAGGCAAACATAATATCGAACAAAAGAGGGGCAAAGAAAAGGCAAAGGTTTTCGAAAATCGTTTTAGAAGTGGGGTAGAGGAAAACGAGAGGCAAATGGAAAATAATGTAATGCAAGGGATAAGGGTTTGTGATGGGTACTTGGTATGTCTTGACTTGTGCGTAGACTCCCTGGCAACAGCGCCAGAAATCCTTCTTGCTACCTCTTGAGCATGCGTTGGTTTTCCCTTGAAGAGGAAAGGGTGATGCAGCAAAGTAGCGTAAGTATTTCCCTCAGTTTTTGTATCAATCTAGTGGGAGGCTACATGCAAATCCCTCGTACCTACACTAAAAAATAAGAACCATGCAACCAACGTGATAAAGGGGTTGTCAATCCCTTCACGGTCACTTGCAAAAGTGAGATCTGATAGAAAAAATAATAAGATAAATATTTTTGGTATTTTTATGATATAGATTGGAAAGTAAAGATTTCAAAATAAAATAGATTGGAAACTTATATGATGGAAAATAGACCCGGGGCCATAGCTTTCACTAGTGGCTTCTCTCAAGATAGCATAAGTATTACGATGGGTGAACAAATTACTGTCAAGCAATTGATAGAAAAGCGCATAGTTATGAGAATATCTAGCCATGATCATGCATATAGGCATCACATCCGCGACAAGTAGATCAAAATGATCCTTCATCTACTACTATTACCCCACACATCGACCGCTATCCAGCATGCATCTAGAGTATTAAGTTCATAAGAATAGAGTAACGCATTAGGCAAGATGACATGATGTAGAAGGATAAACTCAAGCAATATGATATAAACCCCATCTTTTTATCCTCGATGGCAACAATACATACGTGCCTTGCTGCCCCTGCTGTCACTAGGAAAGGACACCGGGAAGATTGAAACCAAAGCTAAGCACTTCTCCCATTGCAAGAAAGATCAATCTAGTAGGGCAAACCAAACTGATAATTCAAAGAGACTTGCAAAGACTACCAATCATACATAAAAGAATTCATAGGAGATTCAAATATTGTTCATAGATAATCTTGATCATAAACCCACAATTCATCGGATCTCGACAAACACACCGCAAAAAGAGTTACATCGAATAGATCTCTAAGAAGATCGAGGAGAACTTTGTATTGAGAATCAAAGAGAGAGATGAAGCCATCTAGCTAACAACTATGGACCCGAAGGTCTGTGGTAAACTACTCACACTTCATCGGAGAGGCTATGGTGTTGATTTAGAAGCCCTCCCTGATCGATTCCCCCTCCGGCGGAGCGCCAGAAAAGGCCCCAAGATGGGATATCACGGGTACAGAAGGTTGCAGCGATGGAAATAGGGTTTCGTGGTGCTCCTGGATGTTTTCAGGGTATATGAACATATATAGGCGAAGGAAGTCAGTCAGGGGAGCCACAAGGGGCCCACGAGGGTGGGGGCGTGCCTCCCTGCCTCGTGGCCGCCTTGTTTCTTTCTTGATGTCCACTCCAAGTCTCCTGGATTGCGTTTGTTCCAAAAATAACTCTCCCGAAGGTTTCATTCCGTTTGGACTCCGTTTGATATTCCTTTTCTGTGAAACACTGAAATAGGCAAAAAAACATCAATTTGGGCTTGGCCTCCGGTTAATAGGTTAGTCTCAAAAATAATATAGAAGTGCTTAGTAAAGCCCATTAAACATCCAAAACAGGTAATATAATAGCATGGAGCAATAAAAATTATAGATACGTTGGAGACGTATCATGCCCCGGTATCGTATCACTTCCACTATCTTTTGCTTTTACTTATCTTAGTTCGATCCATAGTTATCTTTTGCTTTAGATGAATAAATGTTTAGTTCAATATTTTCTTTTCAAGAGTTTGCTTAGTGATTTATCTTTGTAATCGTGTGAGAGATACATAACAAAGTTTAGTTTGAGTTTTACTTTCGTTACTTTCATGTTTCAATAAAAGAAAGGAAATAAATGATCATATGATAATCTTATGGTAAGTAATGACATATCACACAAGGAAAAGTATAAGTAGAAAATTTTATTGTAGATTGACAAACATAGCATTGGTCAATGATGCAATTCATGAAAGAACTAATAAGGGAAGAGAAGATTCACATGCAAATATACTATCCTGAAAATATTTTGTGATTGTGAGCACCCATCAAAATATTATATGCCAAAATTGTTGACGTTGGACACGGAAGATAATGTAATGATTTATGTTTGTTCATATTCACATAGAAGTTGTATTGTCATAGATCCTTCAACATGTGGTATTTGCCTCCTATCTTTGCTAGCCAAAAATTCTGCACCAAGTAGAGATACTACTTGTGCATCCAAAAAACCTTAAACCCAAATCTTATTTTCAAGAGTCCACCATACCTACCTATGGATTAAGTAAGATCCTACAAGTAAGTTGTCATCGGTGCAATAAGGCAATAAAATTGCTTCTAAAAGTGTTAGATCATTAAGTGTAAAAGAAATTTGAGCGTTGTACGAACTTGTGATGGGAAAGAATAAAAGCGACAAACTGCATAATAAAGGTTGCCATCATAAGGGGCAATATAACATGACGTTCTCTTGCACTAAGGGATTGAGCATACAAACAAAAAGCGCATGGCAACCTCTGCTTCCCTCTGCGAAGGGCCTATCTTTTACTTTTATGTATTTACTTTCATGCAAGAGTTAAAGTTCTTCTCTTTGTTCCTTTTTATTTTTTTCTTTTGGAAAGCATCATGTGGTGAGGAAAGATCTAGGCACATATCCAGTTGAATATGGGTAGCATGAGTTATTATTGTTGACATCACCCTTGAGGTGAAAACATTAGGAGGCAAAACGATAAGCCCCTATCTTTCTATGTGTCCGTTTGAAACGTTTTTCTCATGTGTATGCATTGAGTGTTTGCAATCATAGAAGACTATATGATGGTTGAGTATGTGGACTTGCCAAAAAGGCTCCGATATGTGACCCTTCCTGAAGAGATGATGAATTGTAGTTGCAAAGTTGACTGAGAACATATTTTGTTGGTTCCAATAGAGTTTATGCTTGATACTTCGATGTTGTGATGAATTGATACTTGTTCATGAGAAGTCTATGATAAAAATTCTATGATAAAAATTTTATGTTAAATTTTCTTGCTGTCATAATAAGTTACATGATGCTTCTATGTCCGTAATTTTTTTATTGACACCTCTCTCTCTCTCTCTAAGCATGTGGACATGTTTTTCGATTTCGTTTTTCACTTGAGGACAAGCAAGGTCTAAGCTTGGAGGAGTTGATACGCCCAATTTGCATCATGTTTACCTACCGTTATTTATGTTGTTTTATTGCATAATAATGCTTTTTGGAGTAATTCTAATGCCTTTTCTCTCATAATATGTAAGGTACACACAAAGGGGCAGGATTCCGGCAGCTGGAAATCTGGACCTGAAAAAGTTACGTCAGGCTACCTATTCTGCACAACTCCAAATGAGCTGAAAACTTCACGAGGATTTTTATGGAATAAATGAGAATTATTGAAGCAAATAAGTACTAGAGGGGGCCCACCAGGTGGGCACAACCCAGCTGGGTGCACCAGGGAGCCCAGGCGCACCCTGTTGGGTTGTGCTCCCCTCGGCCCACCTCTGGTGTGCCTATTCTGGTATATAAGTCATTTTAACCTAGAAAAAAATAAAGAGAGGACTTTCGGGACGAAATGCCGCCGTCTCGAGGTGGAACTTGGGCAGAAGCACTTTTGCCCTCCGAAGGAGCGATTCCGCCGGGGGAACTTTCCTCCGGAGGGGGAAACCATCGTCATCATCATCACCAACAACTCTTCCATATTGGGGAGGGCAATCTCCATCAACATCTTCAATAGCACCGTATCCTCGCAAACCCTAGTTCATCTCTTGTGTTCAATCTTTGTACCGGAACTATAGATTGATGTGCTTGTGGGTGACTAGTAGTGTTGACTACATCTTGTACTTGATTACTATATGGTTTATTTGGTGGAACATTATATGTTCAGATCCATTATGCTATTTAATACCCCTCTGATCTTGAGCATGATTATCATTTGTGAGTATTTACTTTTGTTCTTGAGGTCATGGGAGGAATCAAGTTGCAAGTAATCATGTGAACTTGATATGTGTTCGATATTTTGATGATATTTATGTTGTGATTCCTGTAGTGGTGTCGTGTGAACGTCGACTATGTGACACTTCACCATATTTGGGCCTAAGGGAATGCATTGTGGAGTAGTTATTAGATGATGGGTTGCGAGAGTGAAAGAATCTTAAATCCTAGTTTATGCGCTATTTCGTAAGGGACCGATTGGATCCAAAAGTTTAATGCTATGGTTAGAATTTATTCTTAATACTTTTCTCGTAGTTGCAGATTCTTATGAGGGGGTTAATCATAATATGTGGTTTGTTCAAGTAAAAACAGCACCTAAGCACACGAATTGAACCAACAAGATGAAATTGATTAGATGAAATTCCCATGTACCCTCAAGACCACTTTGCTTATCATAAGATACCGTTTTGTCCTGTCCTTTGCCTCAAAAAGATTGGGCTACCTTGCTGCACTTTTGTTACTACTACCATTACTTGCTCGTTACAAATTATCTTGCTATCAAACTACTCTATTACTTATAATTTCAGCACTTGCAGACATTACCTTGCTGAAAACCACTTGTCATTTCCTTCTACTCCTCATTGGGTTCGACACTCTTACTTATCGAAAAAGCTATAATTGTTCCCATATACTTGTGGGTCATCACACACCTATGTGATTATTTTGGGTCACGATATGAGACGTCAGATTGTGTGCTGTTACCAACTTGGACGTGGGTGCAGCCCACGTCTCTCCATGGGGTCGTGCCTATTAATTGAAGAGCCAGCCAACACTAGTTGCTATGAAACAGATTGCATCTGCTTTGCCTCCATGCCCACTGTCGTTCCTTTTGCTACTGCTGAAGGTGATCCCAACTCATCCACCATGTACATGGTTAACGAGAGAGAAGGCCTCCGAAACCCCGCCTCTACAGTTCCCGTACTAGAGAGGGGCGATTAAGTTTTTGGGGAGTGTCTCCTACACGACTGCTCGGCGCCGTTCGTCCACGTCTACATCTACTTTGTCTTCATCATCACCATGTCCACCACCAACAAAGCCAACCATGTTGCTGTCGAGAAACTCGAAGCCAAGAAGAAGGCCGCTGAGGAGACTGATACTTGTCCAACGTATCTATAATTTTTGATTGTTCCATGCTATTATATTACCCTTTTTGGATGTTTATGGGCTTTATTATACACTTTTATATTATTTTTGGGACTAACCTATTAACCGAAGGCCCATCCCAAATTGTTGTTTTCTTGCCTATTTCAGTGTTTCAAAGAAAAGGAATATCAAACAGAGTCCAAACGGAATGAAACCTTCTGGAGAGTTATTTTTGGAATGGAAGCAATCCAAGAGACTGGTAGTAGACGTTAGGGAAGCTTCGAGGTGGCCACGAGGGTCCAGGGCGCGCCCCCCACACTCGTGGGCCCCTCGTGGCTTCCCTGACCGACTTCTTTCACCTATATATATCCATATACCCCGAAAACATCGAGGAGCACCATAGATCGGGAGTTCCGCCGTTGCAAGCCTCTGTAGCCACCAAAATCCAATCTGGACCCTGTTCTGGCACCCTGCCGGAGGGGGGATCCATCACCGGTGGCCATCTTCATCATCCTGGCGCTCTCCATGACGAGGATGGAGTAGTTCACCCTCGGGGAAGAGGGTATGTACCAGTAGCTATGTGTTTGATCTCTCTTTCTCTCTCTCTCTCTCGTGTTCTTGATTTGGCACGATCTTGATGTATCGCGAGCTTTGCTATTATAGTTGGATCTGATGATGTTTCTCCCCCTCTACTCTCTTGTGATGAATTGAGTTTCGCCCTTGAAGTTATCTTGCCGGATTGAGTCTTTAAGGATTTGAGAACACTTGATGTATGTCTTGTCGTGCTTATCTGTGGTGACAAAGGGATATTCACATGATCTACTTGATGTATGTTTTGGTGATCAACTTGCGGGTTCACCTTGTGAACTTATGCATAGGGGTTGGCACACGTTTTCGTTGACTCTCCGGTAGAAACTTTGGGGTACTCTTTGAAGTACTTTGTGTTGGTTTTAATAGATGAATCTGAGATTGTGTGATGCCATCGTATAATCATGCCCAGGGATACTTGAGGTGACATTGGAGTATCTAGGTGACATTAGGGTTTTGGTTGAGTTGTGTCTTAAGGTGTTATTCTAGTATGAACTCTATGATATATCGAACGGAAATAATAGCTTCGTGTTATTTTATTACGGACTCTGGAATAGATCGATCAGAAAGGATAACTTTGAGGTGGTTTTGTACCCTACAATAATCTCTTCGTTTGTTCTCCGCTATTAGTGACTTTGGAGTGACTCTTTGTTGCATGTTGAGGGATAGTTATATGATCCAGTTATGTTTTTATTGTTGAGAGAACCTGCACTAGTGAAAGTATGAACCTTAGGCCTTGCTTCCTAGCATTGCAATACCGTTTACGCTCACTTTTACCACTTGTTACCTTGTTGTTCTTATAATTTCAGATTACAAAAACCTATATCTACCATCCATATTGCACTTGTATCACCATCACTTCGCCGAACTAGTGCACCTATATAATTTACCATTGTATTGGGTGTGTTGGGGACACAAGAGACTCTTTGTTATTTGGTTGCAGGGTTGCTTGAGAGAGACCATCTTCAACCTACGCCTCCAACGGATTGATAAACCTTAGATCATCCACTTGAGGGAATTTTTCTACTATCCTACAAACCTCTGCACTTGGAGGCCCAACAACGTCTACAGCAAGAAGGTTGCGTAGTAGACATCAAGCTCTTTTCTGCCGTCGTTGCCAGGGAGGTGAGTTCTTGAAGGTATATCTTTAGATCTTGCAATTGAATCTTTTAGTTTTTTATCACTAGTTTAGTTTATAAAAGAAAACTACAAAAAAGTGGAATTGAGTTTTCCTCATATGCTTCATCTTTTAAATATTTTTCGTGAGAATGATGGAAAGGAAAATTGTGCTCAAATGCTAGAAGAAGTCTATAAAATGTTTTTCACTAAATCTTTGAATAAGGAGCATGATTGCAATGTTGTTAGTATGAACTCTTTGAATATACATGGTACTAATGATGATTGCACTAGTCATGATGAAAATGTCTCTTATAAGCATGTCAATTTTTGTGGAGTGCATAGAGTTTGCAAGTACACTCCAAATAGGGAAGATAGATTTTGCAAGAGGCATAAGTATTTAGAAACTAAATGGTTGCAATAGAGGCTAGATGTTTGTGCTGAAAATTTAAAATTTCTTTGCCATACTTGTGAACTTTGCAATGAACGTGGTCATTTAAATCTCCAATGCAAATGGTTTCATGATCGAATCGTGTCCAAAAATTGCAAAGACTTGATTTCCCTTGCACATTATACTGAACTTAGTTTCTTTTGGGTTATGAAGAAATGAAATGTATAACTAAGCATATTCCAGAATATAACCTTGAGGAATTCCTTGATATTGATCTAGAAGAAATTTTTATGTATTGTGCGGTGAATTGCATTGAAAATCCTTATATTGCCAATTACATAAAGAAAAGAAAACAAATAGAAGATTAAGAGAATACTAATGAAAGGGAAGAGACTTCCCAATATCCTCCTATTATTTCTTATGATGAATCAGGTAATGAGGAGGAGATTTCTATTCAACCAATCTCATTAATAAGGAGCACAAAAAAGAGGGTTAAACCCACACATGATGTGAAGAAGAAAAAGAAAAGACGGAGAAGCAAAGGTAGAAAGGTATCCCTCCCAAATGTTGTTGCTCCTATTACTCATTGTGATGATGATAGTTGCTATACTATTGGTGCTATCTATACTATTAGTGATGAGAGTGATATGCTTATGATATAAAAAGTCCCAAGCTTGGGGATGCTATGTTTGATGAGAATGACATGTATGAGAATATATTTGCTGCAATTAATGTTTGTGCCAAGCTTGGGATGCTATGTTTAATGAACATGATATTTTTAGCCTCCCAAGTTTTGATGAGCAAATTTATTACGATGATAGCATGCCTCCTATTTATGATGATTATTGTGATGGCACTTATGCTATAAAAAGTAGTAATTATTATATTTATAAAACTTGCCATGATTATGATTACCCTTTTCGGGAACATTACTTTTTTAATGTGGAAACAATTTATAGTATTCGAGTCTCTTATGATACTCCCACTAATCCGAATGAGAAGAATTTTGCTTATGTGGAGAGTAAGAAAATTTCTATGCTTGTGGATCAAGAAAAGAATGCTTTATGTGCTAGTTATATTGTTTAATTCATTCATGATGCTACTGAAAATTATTATGAGGGAGGAATATATGCTTGTAGGAGTTGCAATGATATCAAGTTTCCTCTCTATGTGCTCAAAGTTTTAAAGTTATGCTTGTTTTTACCTTCCTATGCTAGTTGATTATTGTTCCCATAAGTAGTTTGCCCACAAATCCCTATGCATAGGAAGTGGGTTAGACTTAAATGTGCTAGTCATATTCTTCATGATGCTCTCTTTATGTTTCAATTCTTATCTTTTATGTGAGCATCATTGAAATCATCGTGCCTAGCTAGGGGCATTAAACGTTAGGGCTTGTTGGGAGGCAACCCAATTTTACTTTTGTTCTTTGATTTTTGATCCTGTTTAGTAATAAATAATTCATATAGCCTCTTTTTATATGTGGTTTTATGTTTTAATTAGTGTTTGTGCCAAGTAGAACCTTTGGGAAGACTTGGGTGAAGTCTTTATGATCTTGCTGTAAAAAACAGAAACTTTAGCACTCACGAGATTAGCTGCCATTTTTTACTGGAGAGTGCTTTTAGGTTCATTATTTTTGCAGATAATTAATAGACAAATTCCTCAGGTCCTCCTGTTTATTTAAGAATTTTTGGAGTTACAGAATTATTCGCATGATACAGATTACTACAGACTGTTCTGTTTTTGACAGATTCTGTTTTCATTGTGTTGTTTGCTTATTTTGATGAATCTATGAGTCGTATCGGAGGGTATGAACCATAGAGAAGTTGTAATACAGTATATATTACACCAATATGAATTTAGAATGAGTTCACAATAGTACCTAAGTGGTGGTTTATTTTCTTATACTAACAGGCTTACCAGTTTTCTGTTGAGTTTTGTGTTGTGAAGTTTTCTAGTTTTGGGTAAAGATTAGATTGACTATGGGATAAGGAGTGGCAAGAGCCTAAGCTTGGGGATGCCCAAGGCACCCGAAGGTAATATTAAAGGACAGCCAGGAGCCTAAGCTTGGGGATGCCCCGGAAGGCATCCCCTCTTTTGTCTTAGTCTATCGATAACTTATTTGGAGCTATATTTTTATTCACCACATGATATGTGTTTTGCTTGGAGCGTCTTGTATGATATGAGTCTTTGATTTTTAGTTTAACACAATCATCCTTGTTGTACACACCTTTTGGGAGAGATACACATGATTCAAAATTTATTAGAATACTCTATGTGCTTCACTTATACCTTTTGAGCTAGAAATTTTGCTCTAGTGCTTCACTTATATCTTTTTAGAGCACGGCGAGAGTCTTTTAGAACAACATGGTATTTTGCTATGGTTATAAAATTGGTTCTAGAATGATGGGCATCCAAGTTGGGTATAATAAAAACTATCATAGAAAGTGCATTGGATACTATGATCAAGTTTATGCTTGATAATTGTTTTGATATATAAAGGTGGTAATGTTAGAGTCATGCTAGTTGGGTAATTATGAAACTGAGAAATACTTGTGTTGAAGTTGGCAAGTCCCATAGCATGCACGTATGGTAAAAGTTGTGTAACAAATTTGTAGCATGCGGTGCTCTTTTGATTTCCTTCCTTATGAGTGGAGGTTCGGATCGCGTGATGGTTAACTCCTACCAACCCTTCCCCTAGGAGCATGCGTAGTAGTACTTTGCTTCGAGGGCTAATAAACTTTTGCAATAAGTATATGAGTTCTTTATGACTAATGTGAGTCCATGGATTATACGCAGCCTTACCTTTCCATCATTGCTAGCCTCTACCGTACCGCACATTGCCCTTTCTCACCTTGAGAGTTGGTGCAAACTTTGCCGGTGCATCCAAACCCCATGATACGATACGCTCTACCACACATAAACCTCCTTATATCTTCCTCAAAACAGCTACCATACCTACCTATTATGGCATTTCCATAGCCATTCCAAGATATATTGCCATGCAACTTCCACCGTTTCATTTATTATGACATGTTTCATCATTGTCATATTGCCTTGCATGATCATGTAGTTGACATCGTATTTGTGGCAAAGCCACCATGCATAATTTTTCATACATGTCACTCTTGACACATTGCCCATCCTGGTACACCGCCGGAGGCATTCATATAGAGTCATATTATCTTCTAGTATCAAGTTGTAATCCATGAGTTGTAAGTAAATAGAAGTGTGATGATCATCATTATTAGAGCATTGTTCCTTGAAAAGAAAGGCCAAAAACAAAGAGAAAGGCCAAAAAAGGAAGGCCCAAAAAAAGAGGGACGATGTTACTATCCTTTTTCCACACTTGTGCTTCAAAGTAGCACCATGATCTTCATGATAGAGAGTCTCCACTACAAGAAATATGTCAACTTGTGACCACCACTGTTGGTCACTGAAAGGTCATGGTTTTTCATTTGTGACCTTTTTGTGACCAAAAACAAAAGGTCAAAAGCTGGCGGTCGTAAACTGACTATAGCGACGTTCTCTGTGAGAAGGTCGTAGATGTTTACGACCAAAACAGAAGGTCATTGAACCCATGACCTTTTGTTTTGGTCACTAGCTGTCTGCCCAGGCCACGTCGGATCCGACGTGGCAATCTGACGTGGCAAAATTACGACCAATTCAAAAGGTCAAAAATTAGAATCGGCTCGGTCCAATTGGGTGTTTATATGGGCCGAGCCCATTAATTCAGCCAATTTAGTGTATTTTTCCTGTCAATTTTTCTTAGCTTCATGGGCCAAGCCCTACTATTCAGCCCATCAACTTCTATGCACGTTTGGCCTTTCAATAATATAGGTACTATTTTGTGCAGCCCATTTTCTTGTTTACATTCAGGCTTTTTATACAGTCAAATAATAATTCAATCTTGGAGTTGGTCCAGTATACTTTTTAGCCCATTCACATATATGCAACCCATATTCATACAAATGATTCTCCTTTTCAATAAATTTTGCAAATAATTTCATAATTCATCACTAAATATGTTTATATCACAGGCCATAAATCCCTACAAAATAGTATCACATGTTCCTATACAAAACTATCAAATCATACGTACAACAAAACAGAATACAAAAAATTTAGTTCAACAAAAATAAATTTTCTTCCTCTTTCATCTTCTAGAACACAACACATGTCATTGAAAGGATCGACCATTTAAAGCATATAGAATGCAAGGGAAACAATAAAAATAAAGAAATGAAAGGCACACACAATGAAAATTACGACAACATCAATATTTTTTATATTGCCATACAAACAGAAATGTAATATGATTGCTTAGGACATATGGCATTATCAACAAGACAACAAAATTTAGAGTGCCAGCCCAGGAAGAAGGCAAAGCATATTTTACAGTGCGAGCTCAGGATGCCACCACGCAAACTAAACGGAGGGCAAGAGAGCAGGACGCAACTCTACCTGGAAATGCTGCTAGCCAGCGACAGAAGTAAGTTGGTCGGAGCCAAAGCGGGGACTGCCAAAGAAGCCAAGCATGCCGACGAGGATGAGGTAACCGGTGATCGTCTCCTGGTTCTTCTTTATCTTGCCCTCGAAGTTCTTCCGCTCCAGGTTGTCCTGCTGAAGCTCGTCCTACACCGCCTAGAAACAAACAATTCAGATGAACAACTGCATAGATCATACCTTGTTTGCTTATCTAGACCAGACACTACTACTATTTGTGAATATAGCAAATGTAAAAACAATGTAAATGGTGAACAACACTTGAGAATATATCAACAGATTAAGAGCATGTTGTTTAGCATCACACAGATAGTAGCACAATGCTACATGCAACTATTAGGATAAAGTAGAGCTTCTACATTACATAGTCAGATATGAAAGACCAAGCAAACTGTTCGGAAAAAGACAAGTTACAGAGCAATCACTTAACAAGTAGTACCAACATGACTAAATCACATAAAGAAGGGCAATCTAATATCACAGCTGCCAAAACACCATATCAAGATTCTGTACAGACCGAAAAAGAGCATGCGCTGCAGGACATATAAATATACCATGAGCATTATTTCTACAAGTAAAATGCATATAAATATTACAAACATGCCACTGGGTACTAATCAGCCAGAGTAGTGTCATGGCTACCCGAGTTATCACCTAAACACAGCCTCGAAGCGGATGGCCAACGCTGCCTACGCTAGGGTCACCATGTTGCATGTAATTCTATCAAGACAAATACAATGAGCATCAGGATCAGAGGTTCAGAGCAAGAATAGTGAAGGCGTTTATGCTATAAACGACAAGGAGATGATGCCAACTCTAACGAAGTAGGCATAGCGTAACAAAACAACTCCATTACACTTAAGCTGCAGCTACCTGCATACACTAAATGGAACCAGAAGTATGTCAACTACTAGACAACCATGAATGATGCCCAGGAGTATTGATTTGGAAACAATCAATCCTCCAATACTGATAAATTTTGGAGTATTAATTCGAAGATGACCTATACTACAGTACAGTGCAGTGCATAAGAAGGAATGAATCCATTTGCACAATCTGAGGAAGAATAAGAAGGAACCAAGCATATAAAGGAGTATTCAGTTTACTCATGTTGCTGCTACAGTACAGTACTGCTGCTATAGTACAGTGCTCCAAGAATAATATGAAATGTGGACTAATCGGAATAATCTGGTCTAATGTAGAAAAATGTGGACTACCCTACTCCAACATGCTACTCTAACTATCAAAACTACACCAAATTAATTGGGAACATCACTGATCCTCACTGTCAAACTACTCCACCAAAGACAAGTACTGGCATGCTTTGTTGTAACTAGATTCACTATTTAGTCACAGGAAATACAACACAATTCAAGAAATACTCCACCAAAGACAAATCGTACACTAAACTACTGCAAGAAACTACTACTACAACAACTACTGCAAGAGAGAAGAGATAAGAAGAGGGAACTACTGCTTGCAAGTCCCAATTTAACAGCAGTAATCATCAATTTAGTTAATCGAAGATGCTACTCTAACTACTCCATTTTGCAAGATGCCACTGTAACTATCAGTACTGGAGTAATCTAATGTGTTGCAAGATGCTACTCTAACCAGATGCTCCAAGTTGATACTCCAAGATACTACAAGCAAGTTCATCCCACAAGAAGAGAATTCAGACAAGAATCTGTTCCACACACACTGTTCATTCAAGCAAGCTGAACATAGGTCTTTCCATGGAGGAGAGATCATAGACTCGATCACCGGCCTTGTGCCAAATCCCCCACGCCTACCTGTGGGGCCTTCACAACAATGACCTGCAAGTAGAACACACCAAAAACGAAGATAAAATATAGCACAATAATCAAGGAAGAAATCTCAGAACAAACAAGTGTTCCATTTCCTTTTAAGATACGACTGAGCTTAGAGTAACATGATCATTGAAAATAGAAATTTGATGAGAGCAAACTTGTGACCACACACATAGTTCAATCAATACACAAGAAAGATGATTACCTGAGCACGGACGAACCCAGAGAGAGCAAAGGTGGTGAAGCGGCCACCATAGAGGCCATTCTCATCAACGTGACCAATGATGATCTGGACAGAGGCGTGGTCCTTGGCCGTGATGATCCTGTTGGTGGTCGAGCTGCAAGAAGCAGAAGAAAATGATTAGCACACATCCACTAGTGCAAAACACACACCATCAGACTAAAGAGGGTGTGCATACCACTTCCTGGGGACGTAGAGGTCCGCCATGTCACCCACCTCGTTTTGCATGGTGGAGGCTGGTGGGGGAGTGGCACAGCCACAATGACTGCAAATGGCAGAAACAGTTGTTGAGGCACAAACTAAGCACAAGAGGAAAGGTCATGGTTAGCCAGCCACAACCTTGTGTCCAAGAATCTAGCGACATCATTCAACAGAAATATTCTTACCAACCCTAACAAATGGCAGGAATCGATTGGTACTTAATTATGAAAATAGTAATAGGATCTAGGTCGCAAACTCGTGATTAACCACGAATCCAGGAGCATAGTTGCTCCATCTTGCGGTTGCAGGGACGAAAGTATGCAAAGCATCGCATACTAGGCTAGTCATAGATCCTAACCAAGCACTTCTTTCTCGTTCTTAATTTTGTCTTTGCTTTTGGGTGTTGATTTTATCTGAAAGAAAGAACCAGAGTGGAAGAACACAAGTAATTTTGGGAGCGTGGGTGCGTGCATACCAGGAGGCGAGGGTGGTGGCGGAGGAGGCGGCCCAGGCGGGCGAGGGCGCATGCTCGATGTGGTAGGCGGCGCGGTTGGCGGAGATCTCGTCGAGCCGCTTCCTGATCTGGCGGACGCGCGCCAAGAGGTCGTGGCGGAGCGCGACCTGCAGCACCGTGCAGCGCGGCCGCCAGTGGTGCCAGCTCTAGCGCCACCCGGAGCAGCGCACCCCCGTGCCGGGGAGCGGCGGGGCCGGGGCGCGGCGCCTCCGGCGCGGTGGAGGAAGTCGTCGAGCATGGTGGAGGCGGCGTAGGGGAAGGGAAGGAGGAGGCGGACGGTGCAGGGAAGGGAAGGGAGGATCCGGTGCTGCACCTCCAGCCCGCGGAACCAGAGCTCGGTCGCCATGGTTGCGCCGCGGGCTAGGGTTTCAGGCGCTTGGGAAAGAAGGAGAAGGCGCGCGCGGTCTCCGGCGCGCCGGCGCGGT
>NC_057813.1:618814794-618843463 GCF_018294505.1 Triticum aestivum
GTGGGGGTCTCCGGCGGTCTGGGAGGAGGTGAGGGCGCGCGCGGGCAGCAGTGGGGCGTGCGGCGTAGGGGAGGGGAGAGAGGAAGGAGAAGAGAGGGAGGGGAGAAAGAAAGGAGGCGGGGGGGTGGATGGAAAAAGTCCACGAGCATCCTGAGAGCTAGGGTTTCGGCTTATGTGGGCTTGGGGTGAGGACTACCATTGGATCCGCGATCATCCAACGGTGTTCCATGCATGATCCGCATGAAGCGCCAACGGACCAATCAAAATGCAGTACACACGAACGATGTAATGACCTTCTAAATAGGTCGTAGTTGACTAAAAAAATTGGTCGTAGTTGACTAAAAATTCATTTTTAATTTTTCAAGCACTCAAAATGAGTTTTTTTGTGAAGGGTCTACAATATGTTTATTGCAAAATTGGACCAAATCAATTTTTTAAAATACCAGGCAATATTTAATGCATAAATGACCAAATGGTTCGGTGTCAAAAGCTTTGGTCCATCTTTGGTGAAAAAGACAAATTTTCACCGATGCAGCAGGAAGCGGGTCAAATTTGAACTGCAGCTGCCTCATAGTTTGCTATTTATTTTTTCCAAAAATCATTTCTAGGTAAATAAGTACCTATTTAATCAGAGAAACGTCAAAAGTTTTCCAAGATTCAACCACTAGCTAGGAACGGTCAAGCTCGTCGTTTTGACCGCATTTTGAAACGGGCATAAAAAATTCAAAAAAAAAACAAAAAATTGGAAAACCTTTGCATTGTGTCATTATATGTGACCAAGTTTCCAGGAAAAATAATAAACTTGTAATACAACAATTATTTTAAAAAAGTGTTCTCAGAAACGAGCTATCATGCGTGAAGATTCATGGCTTTCAAGCCAAATGATCAATCTTATGGCCACATTCATGGCATGGTTTGTTCAAATACTCTCATATTGTGCACAAGGGGGCATCTTGGAATTCCAAACAATGTTGCCAAAGGGACTTTTCCATTTCTTTGCATGAAAAATTCATTTTCCATTTTTCGAGTGCCCGAAATGAGGTTTTTTTGTGAAGGACCTACAATATATTTATTGAAAAATTGGACCAAATCAATTTTCTAAAATACCAGGCTATATTTAATGCACAATTGACAAAATGGTTGGGTGTCAAAAGCTTTGGTCCATCTCTGGTGAAAAAGACAAATTTTCGCAGATCCAGTAGGAAGCGGGTCAAATTTGAACTGCAGCTGCCTCATAGTTTGCTATTTATTTTTCCAAAAAATCATATCTAGGTAAATAAGTACCTATTTAATCAGAAAAACATCAAAAGTTTTCCAAGATTCAACCACTAGCTAGGAACGGTCAAGCCTGCCGTTTTGACCGCATTTTGAAACGGGCATAAAAAATTCAAAAAAAATCAAAAAATTGGAAAACCTTCGCATTGTGTCATTCTATGTGACCAAGTTTCCAAGAAAAATAATAAACTTGTAATACGGAAATTATTTTTAAAAAGTGTTCCCAAAAATGAGCTGTCATGCGTGAAGATTCATGACTTTTAAGCCAAATGATCAATCTTATGGCCACATTCATGACATAGTTTGTTCAAATGATCTCATATTGTGCACAAGGGTGCATTTTGGAATTCCAACAATGTTGCCTAAGGGAGTTTTCACTTTGATTGCACAAAAGAGCCATTTTCCATTTTTTGAGTGCCCCAAATGAGGTTTTTTGTGAAGGACCTACCAAATAATTCTTGCAAAATTGGACCAAATCATTTTTCTAAAATACTATGCCATATTTAATGCACAATTGACCAAATGGTTGCGTGTAAAAAGTTTTGATCCACCTCTGGAGAAAAAGACAAATTCCCGCCGATTCAGCTGGAAGCGGGTAAAATTTGAACTACAGCTGCCTCATAGTTTGCTCTTTATTTTTTGCAAAAATCATTTCTAGGTACATAAATATCTATTTAATAATAGAAACATCAAAAAAATTCAATATTCAACCACTAGCTAGGAATGGTCAAGCTCGTCGTTTTGACCGCATTTTGAAACGGGCATAAAAAATTCAAAAAAATCAAAAAATTGGAAAACCTTCACATTGTTTCATTATATGTGACCAAGTTTCTAGGAAAAATAATAAACTTGTAATACGGAAATTATTTTTAAAAAGTGTTCTCAGAAATGAGCTATCATGCGTGAAGATTCATGGCTTTCAAGCCAAATGATCAATATTATGGCCACATTCATGGCATAGCTTGTTCAAATGATCTCATATTGTGCACAAGGGGGCATCTTGGAATTCCAAACAATGTTGCCTAAGGAATTTTTCATTTTCTTTGGACGGAAAATTCATTTTTCATTTTTCGAGTACCCAAAAGGAGAATTTTTTGTGAAGGACCTACCAAATAATTGTTGCAAAAATGGACCAAATCAATTTTATAAAATACTAGGCCATATATAATGCACAATTGACAAAATGGTTGGGTGAAAAAAGTTTGGATCCACCTCTGGTGAAAAAGACAAATTGTCGTCGATTTAGGTGGAAACGAGTCAAATTTGAACTTTAGCTGCCACATAGTTTGCTCTTTATTTTTTCCAAAAATCATTTCTAGGTACATAAGTATCTATTTAATCATAGAAACACCAAAAAATTCCAAGACTCAACCACTAGCTAGGAACGGTCAAGCCCGCCGTTTTGACCGCATTTTGAAACGGGCATAAACAATTCAAAAAAAATCAAAAAATTGGAAAACCTTTGCATTGTGTCATTATATGTGACCAAGTTTCCAGGAAAAATAATAAACTTGTAATACGGTAATTATTTTAAAAAAGTGTTCTCGGAAATGACCTATCAAGTGTGAAGATTCATGGCTTTCAAGCCAAATGATCAATCTTATGGCCACATTCATGGCATAGTTTGTTCAAATGATCTCATATTGTGCACAAGGGTGCATGTTGGAATGGCAAACAATGTTGCCTAAGGAAGTTTTCATTTTCTTTGGACGAAAAAACCATTTTCCATTTTCTGAGTGCCTGAAATGAGTTTTTTTGTGAAGGACCTACCATATATTTGTTGCAAAATTGGACCTAATAAATTTTATAAAATACTGGGCCATATTTAATGAACAATTGACAAAATGGTTGGGTGTCAAAATTTTTGATCCACCTCTGGTGAAAAAGACCAATTCCCGTCGATTCAGTTGGAAGCGGGTCAAATTTGAACTGCAGCTGCCTCATAGTTTGCTCTTTATTTTTTCAAAAAATCATTTCTAGGTAGATAAGTATCTATTTATTCAGAAATACATGGTTTGATGGCGAGACATCGAGGTTTGGACGGTGGCCGAGGGCCCCAACTCTAGAGCGCGTAAGCTCGCATGCCCGCCGCTTGGTCACCGCGTGACCGTGGCGTTGCCATGTGTTCTGGGCGGCCTAGGCATGTCTATTGGGTTGGGCACTCCCCAGGTAGGTGCTAGGAAGAAAATCAAAACATAAGATTCTCACGAGGAGACCGATCGATGCTCAAACATGAATAAGCAGCCAAGTGTTTGATTTGCGGTATGGGAAATGCACATGGCTAATGGGCGTGAGTTTTGGCTGAGGATGATCAGTTACTAAGAAGACCGTCTTCACAAATTTTCACCTCGAAAGGAGGAGCCTAGGTGGTACTTGCTTTACAAAGTACCACACTGGACATAAATACGAATGTTGAAGCTGGGCTCAAAATAATGAATGGATTGAGCTGGCATTTGGTGGAGGATGGTTATTTGGGCATAGGAAAGCACTGTAGAAAATGGATACCTTTGGACATGCCAAAGTGGTACTTCCTTCACAAAGTGCTGCTCTGAACAGAATATGAAAATGAATATTTTCGAATTATTTTTGAACTAGGCAAGGAATGTTTTTTACATATTTGATGAAGATATGATCCAAAACATTTATGAGAATTTTTTGGGAATTTTTGGAATAACAGAAATATAGGTTGCTTCACAACCTAGGGCAAAAACTGCCACATGGACATGACACATAGGCAAAACTGATGAGATGGCACCTAGTCATCACAACCCACCACAATCTACAAGGCTATGACCATCTATATTGGTCATTAACAACTAGAACTAAGGCAGCGGACTAGCACTGTTTGCTTTGTGACCATTTTGTATAAGGAAATTACGACCTTCCTGACCAAAGTGGTCGCAATGGTTTAGGGTTTGGAGCCTCCCGAACAGCTTTTGACCAATTGGTCTGAAATGGTCATAGATCTATGACCAATTCTTCCAGGGTCACTGACAGAAGGTCACTAGTTGACATATTTCTTATAGTGCTCCTATGTTGTCACTTTCATATACTAGTGGGTATTTTTCATTATAGAACTTGGATTATATATTCCAATGTTGGCCTTCCTCAAAATGCCCTAGGTCTTCGTGAGCAAGCGATTTGGATGCACACCCACTTAGTTTCTTTTGTTGAGCTTTCACACATTTATAGCTCTAGTGCATCCGTTGCATGGCAATCCATGCTCACTCACATTGATACGCCTAGTCGATGTGAGACTTTCTCCCTTTTTGTCTTCTCCACACAACCTCCATCATCATATTCTATTCCACCCATAGTGCTATATCCATGGCTTATGCTCATGTATTGCGTGAGAGTTGAAAAATCTGAAGCATGTTAAAAAGTATGAACCAATTGCTTGGCTGAAAACGGGGCTGTGCATGATGGGAGTATTTTGTGTGACGAAAATGAAGCATGGCCTAACTATATGATTTTGTAGGGATAAGCTTTCTTTGGCTATGTTATTTTGATAAGACATGATTACTTGTTAGTATGCTTGAATTACTACTATTTTTATGTCAATATTAAACTTTTATCTTGAATCATTTGGATCTTAACATTCATGCCACAATAAAGAAATATACATTGAGAAATATGCTAGGTAGCATTCCACATCAAAAATTTTGTTTTTATCATTTACCTACTCGAGGGCGAGCATGAATTAAGCTTGGGGATGCTTGATACGTCTCCAACGTATCTATAAGTTTTTATTGTTCAATGCTATTATATTACCCGTTTTGGATGTTTATGGGCTTTATTATACACTTTTATATTATTTTTGGGACTAAACTATTAACCGGAGGCCCAGCCCAAATTGTTGTTTTCTTGCCTATTTCAGTGTTTTGAAGAAAAGGAAAAAATATCAAACGGAGTCCAAACAGAATGAAACCTTCTGGAGAGTTATTTCTGGAACGGAAGCAATCTAGGAGACTTGGAGTAGACGCCAGGGAAGCTTCGAGGTGGCCACGAGGGTCCAGGGCGCGCCCTACCCCCCTGTGCGCCCCCCCACCCTCGTGGGCCCATCGTGGCTCACCTGACCGACTTCTTTAACCTATATATCCATATACCCCAAAAACATCGAAGAGCACCATAGATTAGGAGTTCCACCGCCGCAAGCCTCTGTATCCACCAAAAACCAATTGGGACCCTGTTCCGGCACTTTGCCGGAGGGGGATCCATCACCGGTGGCCATCTTCATCATCCCGACGCTCTCCATGATGAGGAGGGAGTAGTTCACCCTCAGGGCTGAGGGTATGTACCATAGCTATGTGTTTGATCTCTCTCTCTTGTGTTCTTGATTTGGCACGATCTTCATGTATCGTGAGCTTTGCTATTATAGTTGGATCTTATGATGTTTCTCCCCCTCTACTCTCTTGTGATGAATTGAGTTTCCCCCTTAAAATTATCTTATTGGATTGAGTCTTTAAGGATTTGAGAACACTTGATGCATGTCTTGTCGTGCTTATCTGTGGTGCCAAAGGGATATTCACGTGATCTACTTGATGTATGTTTTGGTGATCAACTTGCGGGTTCACCTTGTGAACTTATGCATAGGGGTTGGCTCATGTTTTCGTCTTGACTCTCCGGTAGAAACTTTGGGGCACTCTTTGAAGTACTTTGTGTTGGTTTGAATAGATGAATCTTAGATTGTGTGATGCATATCGTATAATCATGCCCACGGATACTTGAGGTGACATTGGAGTATCTAGGTGACATTAGGGTTTTGGTTGATTTTTGTCTTAAGGTGTTATTCTCGTACGGACTATATGATAGATTGAACGGAAAGAACAGCTTCGTGTTATTTTACTACGGACTCTTGAATAGATCGATCAGAAAGGATAACTTTGAGGTGGTTTCGTACCCTACAATAATCTCTTCGTTTGTTCTCTTCTATTAGTGACTTTGGAGTGACTCTTTGTTGCATGTTGAGGAATAGTTATATGATCCAGTTATGTTATTATTGTGGAGAGAACTTGCACTAGTGAAAGTATGAACCTTAGGCCTTGTTTCCTAGCATTGCAATACCGTTTACGCTCACTTTTACCACTTGTTACCTTGTCGTTTTTATTATTTCAGATTACAAAAACCTATATCTACCATCTCTTCGCTGAACTAGTGCACCTATACAATTTACCATTGTATTGGATGTGTTGGGGATACAAGAGACTCTTTGTTATTTGGTTGCAGGGTTGCTTGAGAGAGACGATCTTCAACCTACGCCTCCCACGGATTGATAAACTTTAGGTCATCCACTAGAGGGAAATTTTGCTACTGACCTACAAACCTCTGCACTTGGAGGCCCAACAACGTCTACAAGAAGAAGGTTGCGTAGTAGACATCAGAGACCGCTGCCGCCGCCGCTGCGGCTTGTTCCTGGCCTGTTGGAGGGTATAACTCGCTTATCCTGCTTGCTTATGTGGGGAATCAAACCACGGACTCATTGCTGCAACGCACCCTCGTCAGCCAAAAAAATGAAATACTTCGCGTCAGACACTCACGCTCACGCTGTCAAAGCATGATAATGCATGCACGTCGCCCTCTAAATCAAAGTCCTGCTCATGGCGCAACGCAAACGGCGAGCCCATCACCTGCGCGCCCCGGCGGTGCCTGACATTACTGTTTAGATGTTTGATGGAGGCCTACACGAAGGACGAGCATGTATTCACCTGGCTCAACACCAACGGTCATACTCGAAGCGCCTTGCTTATGTATATCGTCCATCATAACGACAGTCTATAAAACATCCTAGCTAGAGAGGGTACTATGGTAGTATGGTACGGAGTATGTACTATCGTGAGCGACCGATCTTAGTGCCACTGCACACCGAAACCCCTTCCATCTCTAGCGCGGGCTTCCCGCGTGAAACGGTCACCGTCTCTCCAGAACGTCAATGCCGCATTCACCGGACTTAACTGCAGGTGCAATTGCTGTGTCACAGACATGCAGGCCAGATGCCCGTTGGGCCCACATGTCAGTAACCCAACGCATCTGTAGTTAAGTCACTGAAGCAGCGTCCGCATTCACGCCTGACGAACCTACTCCGGTGCCAGTTGTCCATCCGTCTGCCACGTCTCATTGCCATTCGCCCGCTATATTAACTTGAGCCATAGCTCCCAGCCATAGCCAAAGACCCACACTTATTCTCCTCCGGTCCCTTCTTCTGTCGGCACCACTCCAACCATGGCCTCCTGGCGCTCTGAAGCTCTCCTGGACGTATTGTCAAAGGAGCAGACGAGGGACATCGGCAGCTCCGCTCCGGGGGCGCTCCAAATCTCTCTTCAATGTACTATCGTAGGAGCAAACGAAGGAGATCGCCGGCACCCCCCCCCCCCCGGCCGCCCTTCGCCGCCACAACCACGAAGCCGGCGCGCATGCGCGGGCGCAACCGGTAACGAGGAAGAGTAGTACACGGTAGGTTGCTGCTGGTCTGGTCCTAGGAAGGCCACCGCTACTCCACTTAGTCGACGCCAAGCTTGGTGGGGTAAACATCGACGGCCGATGTGCCGCTTGACAGCGACGTGGAGTCGGAAATCTTCAGAACCTTGTGCTCCGGAGGAGGAGGTTATCGAGGCGGTTGAGGAGGAGGCAAAGGAAATGGCCGGCTTTCTCGGGTTCATGGCCGGACATGGTGGTCGGGTGCCGGTGATCGTTTAGATTAGGTTTATAGTAGGTTTTAGTATGGTTTGTGTGAAATATGTAATGAATTTCATCTAGTTTGTAGGAAAAGCTTTAGAAATGTAATGAATTTCATCCAGTTAATTTGAAATTAGCTTTGTTTGCATGAATTTTGTTCGGTTATTTCATATAGTTGTCAAAAGGTATGCGGGCAGCATCGTATGGCATCCATCAGTGTCCTCGGACAGATGTCGGTGTAAATTTGTGGGCCAGCACTGGAGATGCCCTAACTATCATCCTATAGTCGCTAACGGTCCTCCATTATTTTGCAGGGAACAGTTATCCCTCGATCAAAATCAGATCCTGGGTGTTTTGCACTCCTCCCGCGTAAGAGTGTAAACTCTTGCTTACATAAAAATGGATCAAGTGGACGCCACTGTAGCACGTCATATCACTCGAACTAGCCCGCCTAACGAGCGGGAAAGCACTGCCCTCGTCATTTTGATCTGGATTTCTATCGATCGATCGCGCGAAAATGTTACGCTTCGCAAGTTCTAAAGGAAAAGTCGGCACACTTACGACTCGCACGCCGCTCACCAAAGGGGACACGCGTTGTCTTGCAATTTCACTGACATGTGGGACTGTAATTGAATAAACCCTCGATAGCCGAAATCTAATCGCTCGGCGGGTGTCGGCTGAGAAGAGAGAAATGGGGGAGGGAGAAGAGATCGCCCGCCACCGCGCATGGACTCCAAGAAATATATGGTGATAATGTGAGGTGGGCCATGCTGGATTCCGTACCGCTTCCAGAGCCCGCTGCCCGCCGCATGCATGCATAGCAAGTACTAAAAAACTGGGCTATAAGGCCTTGTACAATGGGAGATGCTTAGGGAAGATGCTTAGAGAAATAAACCAAGCTTTTCTTAGGCACAGGTGCTTACTTGTACAGGATAGACGCTTAACTAAGCATCTATCCTGTAGAAATAGGCACTGGTGCTTAAGAGAAGCCTGGTTTATTTTTCTAAGCATCTCCCATTGTATAAGGCCTAAGCCCGCTTATGTGGAGGAGAGAGAGGCATTGACGAAGTCAAGGAGTGGGCTCTACAAGAGCCCGTCTCTACACATGCTCCTAGGTATAAAAAATAATTCTAAAAAAGGCATAAAAACAATTGTGTCTAAAAAAAGAAAGGTAAAAAACATTTGAGAGGAAATAGATAGAGAGAAAGTGAGAAAAAGTTGTAACCATATAACCAACCTTATAGTCAACAGTATGGTAGCATTACATGAGGAAGGAGGGAGTGGTGCACATGCCAAGTTCACTGGGCTGCCGTGTTTCACACTCCTCCGTCGTAACAGTAGAGACAATAGCTTTCATCAAAAATAAACAATGAATACTCCTTGCTCGTCCTCTATATCGGAAAGAATACTTTCATTCGCCGACATGTGGGACGTCGACCATCCTGGTCATGCTGCCATGCACAAAATTATCCTGGTCTACCCCGGTCGTATCGCAGACCCAACCTTTCCCACCGTAAGTTGTTCGGACGTAGGAACCATCATGACTTCGTTGAATTCCGCTTCTTCAAGAAAACTTACTATACCCGCAATACTGCTACCACACGCGAAGATTGGACGGCACTATACCACGTCATATCACTGAAACCCACTAGGCCAAACTAGCCCGCCTAGGTCATCTATTTTGGAATGGAGGGAGTACGTCTCTCCACTGCTACGATTTTGTGTTGTACGTCTCTGTACTTTTGCTACAATTTTCCTACCCTATGAACCAAATGAGGCATGAATGTATCTGTGTCGACTATTGTCTGATCGATCGCTAAGCCTACAATTTTAGGAGCTAGGGCTATTGGTCGATCAACGACGGATAAGTATAAGTGTACCACGAGCTCATCAGCCCCAACTTTCTCTTCGGTGAGTGTTTTGCAAGTACTATAGCTTGCACAGTAGCTAGCCTACTAACACCAAGAATCATCAAACAAGCCCTACTCATATGATAAACAGTTCAAACTTACATCTAAGCATGCCATATATTACATCAAAAGCTGGTGAGGATACATCTGTTTCCATAACTCGGAGAGGGTTTGCATGATTCACTATCAAAAAAAGTAGCAAGTACCGCCCACACATGACAGTGCACTAGCCCTAAGATGGTTTGATAACACGCATCATTCTGGTAATTAAACACAGGGCAATGCAAACTACCTTGAAGGATTAGTGCGACCAACTATTTCTTGTCATTGATCTCTCGGGCAATGACCACAGCACGGACAGTGGCATGGGAATCGATCTCTGGGGTGATGTCCACATGACTGAACGCGACATCAGAATCGATCTCTGGGGCGATGTCCACAGGATGGACAGCAGCATTGGAATCGATCTCCGGGGCGATGCCAACAGGATGGGCCGCGACAACGGAATCATCAAGGACGTCCACTGGCACCTGCACAACCCTAACATATTAGCAAGCACATTGCAAATAATTAAAAACCACAACTATGGTAATAAGCCATTACTTTTACCTTGTGCAGCTCACCGGGGGATCTCATCCCTCCAGGGGGCATCTCCTCGTCCTCGATGGGGGCAATCACCTTGCCAGGGGAATGTTGCTTCTCAACAGCGACTATCTCCTCAAACTCGGCCTTGAGCCTCGCATAGGTGGCCATCAGAGTTTCTGGGGTAGGCACGGTGGGGCCCTTGTTGTGCTTCCAACTTTCTTTGATGAGTTTGTCCGCCAACGTCGTCCACTCTTTGGCCAGTGGTTGTTTCTTGGAGTTCTTTGTCTCCATGGGTTGGCCTGCCAACATGGTCAACTCGTTGGTCGGTGCTCGCTTCCTAGAGATCATTGTCTCCAGTGGGTTGTCCGTCGGCAACTCTTTTCGTAGTGCTCCAGGATCCATCAATGAACTAACAAACATAAAGAAATCAAAAGGAAACCATAATCGCAATGAAAACGAAAAAAGAATAGGATGTGAGAGTCGGTCGGTGCTTCGCAAAAAGAAGATTCTTCGAATGAAAACATAGCAGCATAACTGATTCTCCCACTTTTCCTTCATCGGTACAGAAGAAAAATGGCAGAAGTGAGTAGCCTGGAGTGAGGTTTTCTTCAAGAAAGGGAAGAAAGGGCTTGAAGGAGCGCTCTAGTGAAATGATGGTTGCTTCGTCCAGTCCAACTTGGAGGCCACCTTACTACTGCTGGTAAAGGTGTGGGTTTTGTGATATGATGGGTCATGACGGCCACACCGGGGTGACAGGTGAGTCTCGACTATAGCACCTCGTTGTGATTTGGTGGATGGCCCGCGGGCCCGAATGCTTTGAAATGTCCCACATGTAGATGGAGCGGCTAGTCATATAGGAGTGCTCAATATTGTGCACCGCGATCAAGGCAGAGAGGAAAACAAGAGAACTATGTAACTAATGCATGAGTTTAATTAGGGTAGTTTTGTAAAGTACGAGATACATTCCTCCAATCGCAAAATGCCTTGGTTCATGAGATTTGAAATTTGAGCCCTATAAATCGAAAGGGAGGGAGTACTGCACGTGGTGTAGTATAGTCACTTGTTGAAATCTCTAGAAAGGCAAATACTCCTTTCCGGTTTACAGGGCTATACTACTCCCTCCGTCTAGGTGTGTAAGTCATCTTACGAAAACCAAATAGTCCCAAAACACATAGGCGCGGTGCATTAACTTCTACCTTGTTTCTTGTTTCTTGACATATCAACCAATAAGAGATGAGAGGTGTGCATGCTTTTAATGACTTGAAGTAGCTAGTTCATTGCATGCAATGCTATTAATTAGCAAATAAACATTGGTGACCCCAGGAGAAAACGGTGCTAAGCGTGTGGACCTATGCAGAATGAGTATCAACCAATGGATGATGGAGTTCAATTGTTAAACAATTCAATGAGGGAAGCTTAGCTACAAATTCAACGACTTACTCACCTAGACGGAGGGAGTAGCAAGTACTAGTATAACAATAGTGGGCTCAAATAGCAATTTTGTCTCAAGCAAGAGCCTGGCTACTATATGCGTGCTCCAAGGCACCACACCACGCGAGCGTTCGCAACTGCCACGTTTGGGTTGCGCTTGGCTCTTCGCCTCTTCGAGAAGACGAACAATCATGTTACTCCTACTTCTACAGTATCGAATCCACTGATGCATGTTCGTCCACCTCGTGCGGGAGGGATAGCGTGTAGCGAAAGCTTCTACTTACTGCTCCTGCCTTGGCGTCTATGACAGGTGGGCCCGATAGGTGGTTGGCCCTCCTATCATGCAGCCAAAGGGAGGTGCAGTTAAGGCACCAGAGCTCAGTCCGCGAGGGAGAGGGCATTGTAGTAATCAAATTTCTCAGTCTTGTATGAGTTGACGTGACATATCAAAGCACTGCACTCGATATAAGTCTTTTTACACATTTCAAATGGACTACAACATACAGATGTATGTAGACATATTCGGCTTCGTATGTAGTCGCTTGTTACAATCTCTAAAAAGACTTATATTTGGAAACGGAGGGAGTACAACGCATGCATGCATGCCGTGACTTTCCTTATGATACTTGCATGTGTTGATTTGATGCACCTTGCCAAATTTTGACTATAAATTTAACTAACCAAATTTTCATGCATGTCACAAAAAGTTACGGGGCTGTTTGGATTGTGACTATGTTTGTCTTATGTTGCCACATTATTTTTCCCACACTTGCCATACTTGCCTAACTTGAGTTGCTCAAATTGTTAGACACACTTTGGCTTGCCTAAGGGAATCTTGCCACAATCTTTGTGTCTATGACATGTGGGGTTCACTGCTAATAAAAAAATTCTTGTCTTAGGTGTGGCTAATAAAAAAGACTTATATTTAGGAATGGAGGGAGTAGAAAATATAAATAATAATGCATGTTGGGGCAACCCATGTTTCTGCTAATTTTAGTCGCGGGTTTGTTCACAATTTTTATGAAAGGGTGGTTGTTCATTTAATGGAGGGACTTGTAGTACCAGACTTGAATGATACAAAGTGCGACCTGGCACACCGTAACACCACTTGGAACAAGCGGGTAGCTATCTCAAAAAACAATCAACAACTAAAAAATCACGACCTGGCATGTAGTACACAATTTTAAATGATTGTTTTGATGGAGTGAAAAGGAAAACTACCCACTACGTATATATAGGCCGGAGCCTCCTCACTTGCTTGCTAGGGTTGCTCTATTCACACACTCTCATCTTCTCCAGATCTAAACAAGATCGGGGTAGTAACACTGTCTTTCTCCCTTCAAAAAACACTGTCTTTCTATCCTCACCGCTGGTTACAGATCCGGACGTATCCCCCTCCGCCGGTGAAGGGGAGGAGGGGCAGCGTTTAGGTCATCCTCGACAGTGAGGGAGGAGACCCACTGCCGGCCGCACCGTTATCTATGGCCGAGCGCCGGCGCGGGAGGTACTCCGATCCCTTCATCATTGCATGTGGGAGGATCCGGCCTCCTGCCGCCCACCTATCCATATCCCGACGACCTTCATGTATATCTTCGTTCGAAACCGCCTTAGCTCTACTTCCCCAGCTCGCTACGTCGCTGCATGTGCATCATTTTCTACCTCTCAGCCCCTCTCGATCGGATGGTCCAACGTCACCTTTTTTTCTTCTATTGTTAGAGGTAAAGCTACTTCATGGAGTTGAATCTTGTACTCCCTCCGTCCGAAAATACTTGTCATTGAAATGGATGTATCTAGATGTATTTAGTTCTGGGTACATCCATTTTGATGACAAGTAATTCCGGACGGAGGGAGTACTTGGTTCAAACAAGAAATAAAGTGGGGGTGGGGGAATTTAGTATGTACATCGGACTTGGTACAAACAGGAAGGAAAGGGGGTGAAAGTAGTACAGATTGGTCATCCAACCGGTCTCTTGGTTGAAAAGGGAAATATAGGGGTAACGATGTACACAGTGGTATGACCAGGACTAGATTTGCTATCCACACATAGGAGTAGGTGGCTAGAGTGAACAAAAATGGGACCAACCCAGATATGTTTCTTGGATGTTTGTTTCTCGGGGCAACAAACTATGAATCACCACTTTATGCCCCTGTTTATGTACATGGTGCTGGACTGCTGGTGCACCAACTGTCCCATGCCCTTATACCAAATATTTAGCTGTTCTTAATCTAATGTCCCTGGTAAGAATGAGGCCATGCCACTGTTATAAGCCATGACAAGTTTAGCCAAATGGTTTTGCATGTAATTGTTTGAGACTCTGACTGTTTCCTCTATACCTTTTTGTGCAAACAGGGATATCCAATTCACGTGGTTGTTGTTGTGACCTTTTGGTGCACTACACAAAACACTTTTTAAAAGAAGTGACTTTTGTGTTGTTTAACTAGAATTTCAGAATGGAACAGTTGATTCATTTCGGTGGAACTGCACAAAGGGAGATCTGTGTTCCAATCCTCATCATCCATATTGGCGCCATAACCTTCCTTTAGGTAAGAATGATATTTAATGCATGTGTTCATCTCTATTTTTCGATAGCCATGAGAAAATAACGCTATTTTTTACTAGTACACTTGTATTCCCTCACTAACAAAACCAATTGTGAAATAGAAGGCCAATCATGTACTTGGTTTCACCAATTGGTGAGGAGAAAGAGAAACAGAGCATGAAGAGGAAGAAGAAGAAGAAGAAACAATGCCAAGGCAATCTTGCTGAAGCCAGAGGCCTCGGTCGAGGCCATTCAAGGGCTCCAGCAACGACTACCCTACATGTGAGACGATCCTCCAGGGAGCCCTTCCACTTATGCTATCTCACTTAATTAATTAGGAGTACTTAAGTACCACTAATTTATTGCTGCCTAATTTTCCTGTCGGAGTTAAAGAAATCTTTAGTAGGACCCTATGTTGAATCATGTATGTGTGTATGTTTGTCTATGGAGGTGAATCATGTGGTGGAGCAAGGAGGGAATATTATTAGTGTCATGACATAATAGTGCTATTGTTTTGCATGTCAATTTATTGCCATTGGTTCAATGAGGCAATGTTTTGCGTATTATCCATCATGAATTTGATGTTACTATTTGAGTAACATGCTAATGTCTTCCTATCCTTTTTCACTAAGCTAATGAAGGTTTCACCTTGTTCCTACTTGTGCAAACAGGGATCATGTTGTGCCAATCATACATTTTAGTGGAACTACACAAGACAATACAATGAACTGTATCCCAGCTAGTGCTTTAACCCTGCTGGAAGTTCTTGATAATCTTTTGATATAATCTCAGCACTGGTAAACAAGACTGATTTCAACCATACATTTGAAGTGCACAAAAATATATACTATTGAGTGATTCCAGTGAGTGCTTTATCATCTCTTATGGGACTACATGAATAAGCTTTTTTTCTCAGGTTGGTACGGGCCTATGGCCTTCATCCATACTAGTTTGCTATCATCTCTATTTGTATCATTCTACTGTCATGAGAAACTCCTTTATCTTTGCACGTTAAAGATTTGCAACCTATGATAAATGGCAATGCTTTGAGTGTTGAGCTAATTGGCACTGATTAAATAAACTAATACCTCTCTTTAAGCAAGACTACTATGTTGCTAACTTTACCCATTAAGATAATGAGGGTGCTTCTATTTGTAAGTGTATGTTTCATCAACTAGTCCCACTATTACAGTAATCTCACTCTCTCAATATATGTGCCAACAGGGATGCTCAATTTTGGTGGAACTGCACAAAAACTTTGGGTGCTTCATTGCCTCGACAGCTTCCGTCCTTTCCTGTCAGTCGCTAATCTCGGCTTGCTTTCTTCCTTCGCTGTCAGTCGCTTCGCTTATCTCGGCTTCCAGTCAAAGGAAATAGTAATTGATATGCTACCTCACACAGGTTGGTACTGGTCTTTATCCTGATTATTGTGCTTGTCATGTATTGGTAATTTGGTATTGTGCTACTATTTGCTGATTTTATAAAGGAGTAACTTGGAGCCTGAACTCGCAGGCAAATCATTGCATTGAGTGATTTCAGTAGAACTGCACAAAATGATCAGATGGACAGATACTTATGCTGCTGCCATGTACTCTAAAGTTCACTCAGACAAGCATCGATGTTGACAAGAAGGGCCTATATTCAATTGAGTATCAACCAGCGTCAACCAATTGTCAAACTCCCACGTATTAGGAGAGTTAACGCCAAAAATATTACTTGGTGCATAGCCCAAAAGAACACAGTCAAGTCTTTGGTCCCAACTTGTGCCTTTTGGTTATCGGCAGATATGGTAGCGAACTATATGGCATGGAGTCTAAAGATTCCAGACAAGTTGGTTGACGCGTATATTCATCTGGCACCTAATAAGTCTGCACGCCAGGGATGCTCCATTTCAATTGAACTACACAAAAAATTTGGGTGGTTCATTTTCTCAACCGCCTCCTTTCTCGTCTGCAATGTAGAATTTTGGCGAGCTACAGGACCAAGATGAGCCAATAAACTAGTTGGATGAAAGTAGTGGCCAAGTTGTTCGAACCTCGCTCGGCACGAGGCCACTATTTTAGTATAAACCTACAAGCAAAGTTCAGATTGTCTGTGCTGCCTCTTATGTACTCGAAAGTTACTCGTACAAGAACTAATTTTAGCAAGAAGTACCTCCGACTGAACACCATTTACCAGTCTTTATCCTAGGTAATTAAAGTTCGTCCATGGATCATATTGGCTCTGATCTCAATCATTTGGATGCATAAACACACTGAACATGTGTATATCTGAATCCTTTTGTGAATTATGTATGAATATTGTCGTGTGATCTCTCAATCATTTGGATGCATAGATATGCTGAGCTTGTGTATATATGAATCTTTTGAGTTGTTGATAGTGAATGTTGGCTATGAATATGAACGTGTCCTGTGAACCTGAGTTTGATACAAATGTTTACCTTTTCTATTGTATTTGTGTGAGAACTTGTTAGTATGCCTACTGTGGGGTATGTGACATGTGGGTGTCAACGTCACACCTTCTGCTCGAGAAGAATTGCACCTGCTTTGTTAGGGTAGCAACGGCGCATCAACTCTTTTTAATCATTTTATTACTCTGTCTTCCCCTCTCCCCCACTCAACCCCTGCCGTAATCTTTTTGGCCTCAAAACAAACATAGTACTGCATTGTTTTTGGGGATTGATGAAAAATTGAGTGCTGGTTTCTATAGGTTGGCCCGTCCAGCAAATGGGCTACTGGTCCACCACGATGGACTGGGAGGCTAAAAATACAAGTTGTATGGTGCAGAGGCAAGTAAAAAAACGCTATAGAGAGCCATCAACTTAAGAAAAAAATTCGCTCCTGATGTGCTTCTTCAGTCGTGCCTCCGGCCCCCTCTTTAATCTAGTTTGCTCGGGGATCTGGTATCATTTTTTTCCAGAGGGCGAACAAGTATCAGCTAGGCCTAGGTTTTCTATTTTAACATGCGTAGCCCACGACATACGGAGATAGTGGTTTCAACTTAATTTTTGAGGTCCATAACGGGCTATGGGCTTTTTCTTAAAGATCGGCAGCCCAATGTAATTTTTTAATAAAACGCAGGTCTCTGTTCTATTTATATATATAAGAATAATAATGTTGTGTCCAATTTATGTTTTCCCTTCTAACCGCATTATATATATTTTATAGAGACTTATATATACATTATAAAAACATCCCACATGCTATTAACTTATAAAAGCAAATGCTTAATAGAAGTTGGCAAGGAAAATCCTAGTTGTTTTTGACTCACGGGCAAGGAAAATCCTGGTGATTGCGTACAAAAGCTTGCGAAGATTTTAAGGACCAATTTAATAATAACGCACTCATTTTTATTTTGAGCAATAACTCGCTAATTTGTTAATTATATAAATATGATGTGCCTCTCCGGTTTATTCTTTGATATTAATTGCTCCATCTAACATAACATTATATGTATAACGAGCCCAGCTAATTCGTGTATTTCAAAGAAGTGCAAATGGCTGGGATTTCTTAGAAAATATAAATGGGCATGATTGACGCGAAATTATCTCTTCACCCAGCCCAACAAATGGACTGTACATTCTAGAAAACATGGCTTAAATATATGCCACATTTTGCAAGCTGACATGTGGGCCAATAGTTTAAAGCCTATGCAGGGCGTTGTCAACTTGGTCAAAAATGATTGTGACATATACAGCCATTGATTTATATCCAATGGCCGGCATGCACCTTCAACCTCTCGTCTTCTTCCTCCAGCATCACCAGGACAGCCTGGTCCGGCCTCCGGCGGCTAGCGGCTCTGCTTACCATGCATCACTGCAAAGCGCTACCCCACCGCCGGCCAGGCTATCCCTCCACCCCTCGACACCACCTGTTATTCTCCATAGACTGTAGCCCCACGCCGTAACAAAACCAGTTATAACCCTTCTCCTCCTCTCAATCTATGACTCCACTACCGCGTCTTCCCATCTCCGAGTTGTTCCCGTTCGGGGCCTCGCCGTTGTCCACCGCCTCGCTGCGCTCGGTGCGGCGTGGTCAACAAACGAGAGTCATAGTAAGTGGAATGTACGTGGAGAGCCTGACGGCTGGGACCCACGAGGTCCATGGTCGGACGCAAGGAAAGTTCCTCCTTATTAAGATGAAAAAAATGTTTCCTCCACCTGACAGCTGGGACCCACCAGCTATATCTTTGCACGAAAGGAAGTGCCTCCTTGTTTTGCGAAAAAAATATTCATCCCGTTGACAGCTGGGACCCATCAGATTTGGTGGCTGACTTGTGGGCCTACTAAGCGGACGTGTACGCACGGTTTGTAAACTTAATCAACAAATGATTCTAGCAGCTAGACCGTTGGATGTTAATCCTACAGCCGTGCTCCTTCTTCAACCTCCGTTCTTGCTCCTGTCTCCCGTGGGCGGCACCGCGGCTGTGCTGTCGCGCACCCGAACCAGTCAAGTTTCCCACTCCTCTCCATCTTCGACTCCACTGCCCCGTCTTCCCCATCTTCGGGTCGTTCCAGTCTGGGGCCTGATATGTCTCCATCGTATCTATAATTTTTGATTGTTCCATGCCAATATTCTTCAACTTTCATATACTTTTGGCAACTTTTTATACTATTTTTGGGACTAACATATAGATCAAGTGCCCATTGCCAGTTCCTGTTTGTTGCTTGTTTTATGTTTCACAGAAACCAAATATCAAATGGAATCCAAACGGGATAAAAACGGATGGAGAATTATTTTGGAATATTTGGGATTTTCCGGAGGAAGAATCAACGCGAAACGTGTCCAAGGTGGCCAGGAGATAGGGGGCGCGCCCACACCCCCTGGGCGCGCCTGGCACACTCCTATTCCACCCGCAAGGCAGTTGACGCTCTTATGTTGCCGCAAGAAATCTAATTTTATGTGAAAAATCTGGGTGAAAGATTTACCCCAATCGGAGTTACGGATCTCCAGATATAAAAGAAACGGTGAAGGGGCAGAATTAGAGAACGCAGAAAGAGAGAGATAGATCCAATCTCGGAGGGGCTCTTGCCCCTCCCACGCCATGGGAGCCAAGGACCAGAGGGGAAACCCTTCTCCCATCTAGGGAGAAGGTAAAGGAAGAAGAAGAAGAAGGGGGGCTCTCTCCCCTAGCTTCCGGTGGCGCCAGAACACCGCCGGCGGCCATCATCATCACCGCAATCTTCACCAACACCTCCGCCATCTTCACCAACATCTCCATCACGTTCCCCCATCTATATACAGCGGTCCACTCTCCGGCAACCCTCTGTGCCCTCTACTTGAACATGGTGCTTTATGATTCATATTATTATCCAATGATGTGTTGCCATCCTATGATGTCTGAGTAGATTTTCGTTGTCCTATAGGTGATTGATGAATTGCTATGATTGGTTTGAGTTGCATGTTTTATTATTGGTGCTGTCTGATTGTGCCCTCCGTGTCGCGCAAGCGTGAGGGATTCCCGCTGTAGGGTTTGCAATATGTTCATGATTTGCTTATAGTGGGTGGCGTGAGCGACAGAAGCACACACCCGAGTAAGTAGGTTGTTTGCGTATGGGATAAAGGGGACTTGATGCTTTAATGCTATGGTTGGGTTTTACCTTAATGAATATTTAGTAGTTGCGGATGCTTGCTAGAGTTCCAATCATAAGTGCATATATCCAAGAAGATAAAATATGTTAGCTTATGCCTCTCCCTCAAATAAAATTGCAATAGTGATTATCGGTCTAGTAACGTAGTCAATTGCTTAGGGACAATTTCACAAATCTTACCACCACTTTTCCACACTCGCTATATTTACTTTATTGTTTATTTATCTAAACAGCCCCTAGTTTTTATTTACGTGCTCTTTATATTCTTGCAAACATATCCTACATCTCCTACAAAGTACTTCTAGTTTCATACTTGTTCTAGGTAAAGAGAATGTCAAGCGTGTGTAGAGTCGTATCAGTGGCTGACAGGACTTGAGAGAGTGTTTTTTCTACCTTTAGCTCCTCGTTGGGTTCTACACTCTTACTTATCGAAAGAGGCTATAACTATCCCGTATACTTGCGGGTCATCAAGACCTTTTTCTGGCTCCGTTGCCGGGGAGTCATAGCGTGGGGTGAATATTCTCGTGTGTGCTTGTTTGCTTTATCACTAAGTAATTTTTATTTTCTATTACAAGTTGTTCTCTATCTTTAGTTATGGATATCGAACACGAAATACCAAAAACATTAGGTGTACTTGCTACTCATGGAGATGGGGAACCTCCTAAAACCCTTGATGCTCGTTATGTTCAAGATATTATGTACTACTTTGATAATCCTGAGAAAACCCCATTCAATTATGTTATGGGACACACTTTGGATCAACATGAATACTTTAGGGATTATCGCTTGACACAAAAAGGGAAGCTATTATGGGATCAAATTAATATGTTGCGTTGGTATGCCCGGGATCTATGCTTGAGATATGATATTACTTGGTGCTCTAGGATGAAGGCTCCACACCTTCCCTTTTCATGCAAATTTAATGATAATGAAACCTTAGCTTCTTATGCTAATGGTATATATGATTACTATGATGTTGAACAAATTGAATAATTTGCTGCTTTTAAGGCTGCTTATGAAATGGAATCTTTGTTTGAAAAGTATGAAGCTTTTGATGATGATGTTTATAGGCCTGAAAATCTTGCTATACTTACATATTTCTATGAAAATTATGAATATAATTACAATATTAATGCATTTATTGAGAAAGTCTCCGCTGTCCAAGAAGAGACTAATATTTTGCAGGAAGCTGTGGAAGAAGAAATTGATAAAACTGCGAGCTCATTGGATGAAAAAGATGATGAGGAGAGCGAAGAACAAAAGGAGGAAGAGCGGATTGATCGCCCATGCCCACCTTCTAATGAGAGTAACTCTTCAACTCATACATTGTTTAATTCCCCTTCGTGCTTACCGAAGGATGATTGCTATGACGATTGCTATGATCCCTTTTTGAAATATCCCTTTTTGATGATGCTTCCTATGCTTGTGGCCAAGATGCCAATATGAATTATGCTTATGGAGATGAACTTGCTATAGTTCCTTATGTTAAATATGAAATTGTTGCTATTGCATCCACACATGATAGTCCTATTATCTTTTTGAATTCTCCCGACTACACTATATCGGAGAAGTTTGCGCTTAGTAAGGATTATATTGATGGGTTGCCTTTTACTACTACACATGATGATTTTGATGAATATAATATGCATGTGCTTGCTGGTCCTACTTGCAATTATTATGAGAGAGGAACTATATCTCCACCTCTCTATGTTTCCAATACGATAGGATTGCAAGAAACTACTTATACTATGCATTGGCCTTTACTATGTGTGCATGAATTGTTCTTTTATGACATGTCGATGCATAGGAAGAGAGTTAGACTTCATCATTGGTTGATATATGTTACTTTGTGCTCACTACTAAATTACAAATCTTTGTTAATTAAAATTGGCTTTGATATACCTTGGGATCCAGCTGGATTCATTACATGAGCACTATATGCCTAGCTTAATAGCTTTAAAGAAAGCGCTGCCAGGGAGACAACCCAGAAGTTTTAGAGAGTCATTTATTTCTTTAAGTGCTTTTATCTATTTTAAAAACAAAAAAATAAAGAGGGGAACCTAAAAACTTTTCAAAAAGGAAAGTGAAAGTGAGAAAGACAAGCATTGTTGAAGTGGGAGCTAGCCTTGAACTTTGTTCTTGCTCACGGAAACTTTGTGAATCTTGATTACAGAAAGTTTCCATAAAAATAATTATCCCCTTGTACAATTCTATTGTATTATAAAAATAATGTGCCAAGGTTTGCCTTTAGGATGTTTACAATGCTTGTTGGTTTGTACGGTGCAGGACAGAAACTTTGGCTGTAGTGCGCGATTTTACATTTTTAACTGGAACGTCAAATGGTTCTAATTCCATTTTCACTGTCTTGATTTACAACTTGTTTATTTTTCCTAATGTTGGTAGAATTTTTGGGGTACCAGGAGTATGGTGAATGTTCAGATTTCTACAGAGTTTTCTGTTTTTGACAGATTCTGTTTTTGATGCATAGTTTGCTTGTTTTGATGAATCTATCAATTTATATTAGTGGATTAAGCCATGGAAAAGCTATATTAAAGTAGACAAAATGCAAAAATAAAATATGAATTGGTTTGCAACATTAATTAGAGTAGTGATTTTCTTTATTATACTAACGGATCTTACCGAGTTTTCTGTTGGAGTTTTGTGTGGATGAAATGTTTGATCGAGGAGGTCTCGATATGAGGAAAAGGAAGAGAGGCAAGAGCTCAAGCTTGGGGATGCCCAAGGCACCCCAAGTAAATATTCAAGGATACTCAAGTGTCTAAGATTGGGGATGCCCCGGAAGGCATCCCCTCTTTCTTCAACAAGTATCAGTATGTTTTTGTATTCGTTTCGTTCATGCGATATGTGCAATCTTGGAGCGTCTTTTGCATTTAGTTTTCATTTTTCTTTTATGCACCATGCTGGTATGAGATAGTCCTTGGTTTATTTATAGAATGCTCATTGCACCTCACTTAAATCTTTTGAGTATGGCTTTATAGAATGCTTCATGTGCTTCACTTATATCATTTGAAGTCTGGATTGCCTGTTTCTCTTCACATAGAAAACCACAATTCGTAGAATGCTCTTTTGATTCACTTATATTTGTTAGAGCATGGGCATATCTTTTGTAGAAAGAAATAAACTATCTTGCTTCACTTATATCTATTTAGAGAGATGACAGGAATTGGTCATTCACATGGTTAGTCATAAAATCCTACATAAACTCGTAGATCGCTGAATATGATATGTTTGATTCCTTGCAATAGTTTGGCGATAGAAAGATGGTGATATTAGAGTCATGCTAGTGGGTGGTTGTGGATTGTAGAGACACTTGTGTTGAGGTTTGCAAGTCCCGTAGCATGCACGTATGGTAACTGTTGTGTGACAAATTTGAAGCATGGGGTGTTTCTTTGATTGTCTTCCTTATGAGTGGAGGTATGGGACGAGCGATGGTCTTTTCCTACCAATCTATACCCCTAGGGGCATGCATAGTAGTACTTTGCTTCGAGGGCTAATAAACTTTTGCAATAAATATATGAGTTATTTATGACTAATGTTAGTCCATGCATTATACGCACTTTTACCTTTCCATCATTGCTAGCCTCTTCGGTACTATGCATTGCCCTTTCTCACCTCGAGAGTTGGTGCAAACTTCGCCAATGCATCCAAACCCCATGATATGATACACTCTATCACACATAAGCCTCATTATATCTTCCTCAAAACAGCCACCATACCTACCTATCATGGCATTTCCATAGCCATTCCGAGATATATTGCCATGCAACTTCCATCATCATCATCATGTACATGACTTGGGCATTTATTGCCATATTGCTTTGCATGATCGTAAGATAGCTAGCATGATGTTTTCATGGCTTGTCCGTTTTCGATGTCATTGCTATGCTAGATCATTGCACATACCGGTACACCGCCGGAGGCGTTCATATAGAGTCATATCTTTGTTCTAGTATCGAGTTGTAATATCGAGTTGTCAGTAAATAAAAGTGTGTTGATCATCATTAGAGAGCATTTCCCCATGAAAAAAAAGAAAAAAAGAAGAAAAAAGAAGAAAAAAAGGAAAGGCCAAATAAGCCTAAGTAAAAAAGGGGGCCAAAGAAGCCCACCCAAAAAAAGTAAAAGAAAAAAAGGAAAAAAAAGGAAAAGAAAAGAAGCAATGTTACTATCCTTTTTCCACACTTGTGCCTCAAAGTAGCACCATGTTCTTCATATAGAGAGTCTCTTATGTTGTCACTTTCATATACTAGTGGGAATTTTCATTATAGAACTTGGCTTGTATATTCCAACGATGGGCTTCCTCAAATGCCCTAGGTCTTCATGAGCAAGCAAGTTGGATGCACACCCACTTAGTTTTCAATTTGAGCTTTCATACACTCATAGCTCTTAGTGCATCTGTTGCATGGCAATCCCTACTCCTCGCATTGACTTTAATTGATGGGCATCTCCATAGCCCGTTGATTAGCCGCGTCGATGTGAGACTTTCTCCCTTTTTTGTCTTCTCCATATAAACCTCCACCATCATATTCTATTCCAACTATAGTGCTATATCCATGGCTTGCACTCATGTATTGCGTGAGGGTTGAAAAAGCTGAAGCGCGTTAAAAATTATGAACCAATTGCTCGGCTTGTCATCGGGGTTGTGCATGATGGGGGCATTTTGTGTGACGAAAATGAAGCATGGCCAAACTATATGATTTTTTAGGGATAAGCTTGCTTTGGCCTTATTGTTTTGAAAAGACATGATTGCTTTATTAGTATGCTCGAAGTATTATCGTTTTTAATGTCAAATGATAGACTATTGCTTTGAATCACTCATGTCTTAATATTCATGCCATGATTAGACATATGATCAAGATTATGCTAGGTAGCATTCCACGTCAAAAATTATCTTTTTTATCATTTACCTACTCGAGGACGAGCATGAATTAAGCTTGGGGATGTTGATACGTCTCTGTCGTATCTCTAATTTTTGATTGTTCCATGCCAATATTCTTCAACTTTCATATACTTTTGGCAACTTTTTATACTATTTTCGGGACTAACATATTGATCCAGTGCCCAGTGCCAGTTCCTGTTTGTTGCTTGTTTTATGTTTCGCAGAAACCCAATATCAAATGGCATCCAAACGGGATAAAAACGGACGGAGAATTATCTTGGAATATTTGGGAGTTTCCGGAGGAAGAATCAACACGTAACGGTGTCTGAGGTGGCCAGGAGATAGGGGCGCGCCCACACCCCCTGGGCGCGCCTGGCACTCTCCTGGGCCACCCATAAGGCAGTTGATGCTCTTCTTTTTCTGCAAGAAAGATAATTTTATGAGAAAAATCTGGGCGAAAGATTCACCCCAATTGGAGTTACGGATCTCCAGATATAAAAGAAACGATGAAGGGGCAGAATTAGCGAACGCAGAAACAGAGAGATAGATCCAATCTCGGAGGGGCTCTCGCCGCTCCCATGCCTTGGGACCCAAGGACCAGAGGGGAAACCCTTCTCCCATCTAGGGATAAGGTGAAGGAAGAATAAGAAGAAGAGGGGCTCTCTCCCCCTTGCTTCCGGTGGCGCCGGAACGCGGCCGTGGGCCATCATCATCACTGCGATCTTCACCAACACCTCCGCCATCTTCACCAACATCTCCATCACCTTCCGCCATCTATATCCAGCGGTCCACTCTCCCACAACCCGCTGTACCCTCTACTTGAACATGGTTCTTTATGCTTCATATTATTATCCAATGATGTGTTGCCATCCTATGATGTCTGAGTAGATTTTCGTTGTCCTATCGGTGATTGATGAATTGCTATGATTGGTTTGAGTTGCATGTTTTATTATTTGTGCTGTCCTATTGTGCCCTCCGTGTCGCGCAAGCGTGAGGGATTCCCTCTATAGGGTTTGCAATATGTTTATGATTTGCTTATGGTGGGTGGCGTGAGTGACAGAAGCACAGACCCGAGTAAGTAGGTTGTTTGCGTATGGGATAAAGGGGACTTGATGCTTTAATGCTATGGTTGGGTTTTACCTTAATGAATCTTTAGTAGTTGCGGATGCTTGCTAGAGTTCCAATCATAAGTGCATATGATCCAAGAAGAGAAAGTATGTTAGCTTATGCCTCTCCATTAAATAAAATTGCAATAGTGATTATCGGTCTAGTAACGTAGTCAATTGCTTAGGGACAATTTCACAACTCCTACCACCACTTTTCCACACTCGCTATATTTACTTTATTGTTTATTTATCTAAACAGCCCCTAGTTTTTATTTACATGCTCTTTATATTCGTACAAACCTATCCAACAACACCTACAAAGTACTTATAGTTTCATACTTGTTCTAGGTAAAGCGAACGTCAAGCATGCGTAGAGTCGTATCAGTGGCCGATAGGACTTGAGAGAGTATTTGTTCTACCTTTACCTCCTCATTGGGTTCGACACTCTTACTTATCGAAAGAGGCTACAACTATCCCGTATACTTGCAGGTCATCAGGGCCTCGCCGTCGTCCACCGGCCTTGGTGCGCTCGGCACGGTGTGGTCAACGTGGTTAAAAACTGAGAGTCATCGGAAGATGACTATATGTGAGAGGCTGACAGTGGGGATGCTCCACGCCCATGGACGCATGCATGCAACGGAACACGGCGTGGTCAACGTGGTCAAGGAACGACTTCCATCGGAAGTATACTGTACGTGGAGAGGCTGACAACTGGGTCCACGGCTGCAGCAAGGAAGTGCCTCCTTATTACGCGGAAAATAATGATTCCTCCACGTGACGGAAGGGACCCACTGGACGGGCCACCGTATTTTGTGAAAAAACTTTCCCCCTGACTGTTGGGACCCACCTGACGGGCCACCGTATTTTGTGAAAAAAATATTCCCCCCGCTGTCAGCTCGGACCCACTGGAAGTGCCTCCTTATTAAGCAGAAAAAATGAATACTCCCCCTGCTAGCTAGGACCCACCTTGGTGGGAGGCTGACATGTGGGCCCACTAAGTTGACGAGGACGGAGGGCTTTGTCAACTTAGTCAATATGAACGATTCTAGTTGCAGTGACCGTACGATGTCCATCCAACGGCCATCGTGCTTCTTCAACCTATGGTCTTCTTGCTCTAGCCGCCCAAAGCAGCGCCGATCGTGCCGCCTGCTCCTGCCTCCCGTGGCCGGCTATGATGCTGCCGAGGCCTCACCGCCCCCTACTACTCTCGCCGCTGACCAGGCCATCCCTGCACTCACCCACACCCCCCTGTTATTCTGCGGCGACAGCAGCCTCACACCGCAGCCGAACAAGTGAACCCCCATACTCCTCTACACGTGGGCATCCACTGCCGCGTCTTCCCCGTCTCTGCGTCGTCCCCTTCCTTCCTAGGCCTCGCCCTCGTCCACCGCCTGGTGCTCTTGGCACGGCGTGGTCAACGTGGTCAAGGAACGACTTCCGTCGGAAGAGTACTGTACGTGGAGAGGCTGACAGCTGGGTCCACGGCGGCCGCAAGTAAGTGCCTCCTTATCACGCAGAAAATAATGATTCCTCCACCTGACAATAGGGACCCACCGGACGGGCCACCATATTTCACGAGAAAAACATTTCCCCCTAACAGCTGGGACCCACCAGCTACATCTTCGCACGCAAGGAAGTGTATCAGGGCAAAAAAACGATTCGCCCCCCTGACTGCTGGGACCCACCGGCTACATCTTCGCATGCAAGGAAGTGCCTGACAGTCGGGACCCACCTGGTTGAAGCGTATGTAGCATTGTCATTCTGGTCGTGAACGTGTATGTACATATATAATGGTCGATGTAGAGGCGCACACGTGTCGTAGTAGAGGCGCGCATGTAGCATGTACATGTACGTACAGCGGCCATTGTGCAAGAAAGAAAATACGGCCACGTATGTGTACATACGGGCGGGGTCTCGAACGCCTACTCGCGCATACGTACGGCCAGGGCTCATGTACATGGCTGGGTCAGAACGGAGAAACAGCGTCGTCATCATGTTCATGGGGAGCCGACCGGCTAGGTCGGAACGGAATGCATCGTCGTGTTCACCGGGAGGGCTTGGATGGCATAGGCGATGGAAACGAGGCCTGGCGTACCGCAGAACGGAGGAAACAGCCTTGTGTTTGACCGGCCACATTCGAAACAGGATCCTGTTCATTGGGAGGGGTCTGGTGTACCGCAAAACGGAGGAAACGGACCTCCTATGGTCGAAACGGGGTTCCTGTTGATCGGGAGGGGTGTGGTGTACCGCAAAACGGAAGAAACGGACTTGTGTTGGAGCGCTACGGTCGAAACGGGTGTCCTATTCATCGGGAGGGGTGTGGCGTACCGCAAAACGGGACTCCACGGGATACGGTTCATCTCCACCGTCAACCTCCTCCAGCCTCCACGGGCTCCTGTTTATCCAGCCTCCACCGTGCGCTACTCCACCGACTACTGTTCAACCACCCCTCCACGGGCTCCTGTTCAACCACCCCTCCACGGGCTACTGTTCATCCACCCCTCCACCATCTATTGTTCATCCAGCCCTCCACGGGGTCATCCTGTTCATCCAGCCCTCCACGGGGTCCTGTTCATCCAGCCCCAACCGGCTCGATCGATCGGGGTCCTGTTCATCCAGAGGCAATGCCACGGGGTCCTGTTCATCCACCCCCACTGCTCACT
>NC_057813.1:618843636-618850310 GCF_018294505.1 Triticum aestivum
CAATCGGCTTCAGTTAGCAGAAGTAGCGAAGGAATGCTCGATCAGGTTCAGTTAACAGCCATTGATCGATCGCTCGGGTTCAGTAACGCGTAGCCTGCAGTGCAATCACTCGGGTTCAGTTAGAGCCCAATGCCACGCTCGGGTTCAGTTAGAGCCCAATGCCACGCCTTGTACACATGCACGTACGTGTATGAGAGAAACACGCATCGCTCGGCCCCCGACCACCCACCGTAACCGGGAACTCCCTGAAATTTTCCTCGCCCTCGCTTCTACCACGGTTTTTTCTATCATGGACGGCCCAAAGAATGTCATGCAGCTACGTCTCTGGCCCGCCCAGGACGAAAAGCCCATTTTATGTCATGATTTTTTGTCATAGAAGTAGGAGCCCACCACATCTATGATGATACCGGGTTTTGTCACAATTATCGTCATAGAAGTGTCATAAGTATGACAGAAAAAAAATTCGTTCGGCCCAAAATGTCACGGATGTGTCTTTTTTTTGTAGTGGTTGTCAATCCCTTCACGGTTTTTTGCAAAAGTGAGATCTGATAGAGATAGATAAACGGTAAAGTAAATATTTTTGGTATTTTTGGTTTGTAGATTGGAAAGTAAAGAGTGCAAAACAAGAAACGGAGACAGAAATTGGCAAGTTCATGGGAAACTAATATGATGCAAAATAGACCCGGGGGCCATAGGTTTCACTAGTGGCTTCTCTCAAGATAGCAAATATTACAGTGGGTGAACAAATTACTGCCGAGCAATTGATAGAAGAGCACATAATTATGATGATATCTAAGGCAATGATCATAAATATAGGCATCATGTCCGTGTCAAGTAGACCGAAACAATTATGCATCTACTACCATTACTCCACACATCGACCGCTATCCAGCATGCATATAGAGTATTAAGTTCATAAAGAACGGAGTAACACATTAAGTAATATGACATGATGTAGAGGAAATAACTCAAGATATATGATGAAACCCCGTCTTTTTATCCTCGATGGCAACAATACAATACGTGCCTTGCTGCCCCTACTGTCACTGGGAAAGGACACCGCAAGATTGAAATCCAAGCTAAGCACTTCTCCCATTGCAAGAAAAACCAATCTAGTAGGCCAAACTAAACCGATAATTCGAAGAGACTTGAAAAGATATCAAATCATGCATATAATATTTCAGAGAAGAACCAAATAATATTCATAGATAATCTGATCATAAATCCACAATTCATCGGATATTGGCAAACACACCGCAAAAGAATATTACATCGAATAGATCTCCAAGAACATCAAGGAGAACATGGTATTCAGAATCAAAGAGAGAGAGAGAAGAAGCCATCTAGCTACTATCTATGGACCCGTAGGTCTGCGGTAAACTACTCACGCTTCATCGGGGTAATGGTGTTGATGTAGAAGCCCTCTATGATCGAATCCCCCTCCGGCAGGACGCCGAAAAAGGCCCCTAGATGGGATCTCACGGGTACAGAAGGTTGCGGCGGTGGAACAATGGTTTGGTGGCTCTCCTGGATGTTTTCATGGTATAAGAGTATATATAGGCGAAGGAACTAGGTCAAGACACCCACGAGGGGCCCACGAGGCAGGGGGCGCGCCCTACCCCCCTGGGCGTGCCCTCCACCCTCGTAGCCGCCTTGTTGCATCTCCAACTTCATCTCCAAGTCTCCTGGTTTTCTTTTGGTCCAAGAAAGATCATCGCGAAAGTTACATTCTGTTTGGACTCCGTTTGGTATTCCTTTTCTGCGAAACTCTAAAACATGCAAAAAAACATAAACTGGCATTGGGCTCTCAGTTAATAGGTTAGTACCAAAAGTAATATAAAATTGCATATTGATGCATATAAAACATCCAAAATAGATAATATAATAGCATGGAACAATCAAAAATTATAGATACGTTGGACACGTATCAGCCCACCTCGGGTACCTTCCGGACTTCGTTTTTCTTCTGTTTGCTTGTTTCCCAAGATAAAACAAATCTTTATATACCCCCCGAACCTATTGACCTCCGTATCACGAAGAAATCTCCTATTTTCTTTTCTTGCTATTTTCTGACAGATCTAATCCACCATGGCCGCTTCAAGCTCCTCCAAGGACAAGTTCTTCGAGAATGTCATCAACCCTTATCTGCGGGAGGTGATTCAGCACCCTCAAGATATCCAGATGCATGAGGGGGTGCTCCACATCTGCGATGTACAAGGCCCCAAGGGGACTGGATCCGTGGAGGCTAGGCTTGAAGCTATGGAGCAGGAAGTCTTCTGGTGCAAGGGGATAGTGGAACGTGGACTCAATGCCAATCACATCATGATCGCAGACAACACCCATGATCTCAAGGTGGATGGCAAGTCCATGAAGGACATCGTGTTCTCCTTCAATGAGCAAATCAACTTCCTCCAGAGCCAAATCTACGACCATCAAAACAAAGTCTTTGAATATGAGGGAAGGTTTAAAGGTATGAGTTTGGCTGCCAGTTGCAGGACCCGAGAGACTCACTCCTCCTCTTATGATGGTGAGACTCTGCCATGGAAACCCGAGGACAAGATCGCTACCGCTTCATCACCACCACCTCCTTCTTCATCAACCAAAGAAAATTGAGTATCGGGTATGGACACTCCCCTTGGCTTTCTTCAAGCTTGGGGGAGCTGCCCTGCTACCTCTTGATCATGTGTTGGTTTTCCCTTGAAGAGGAAAGGGTGATGCAGCAAAGTAGCATAAGTATTTCCCTCAGTTTTTGAGAACCAAGGTATCAATCTAGTAAGAGGCTACACACAAATCCCTCGTACCTACAAAAACAAATAAGAACCTTGCAACCAACGCGATAAAGGGGTTGTCAATCCCTTCACGACCACTTGCAAAAGTGAGATTTGACAGAGATAATAATAAGATAAATATTTTTGGTATTTTTATGATATAGATTGGAAAGTAAAGATTGCAAAATAAAATAGATCGTAAACTTATATGATGGAAAATAGACCCGAGGGTCGTAGGTTTCACTAGTGGCTTCTCCCAAGATAGCATAAGTATTACGGTGGGTGAACAAATTACTGTCGAGCAATTGATAGAAAAGCGCATAGTTATGAGAATATCTAGGCATGATCATGTATATAGGCATCACGTCCGCGACAAGTAGGTCGAAACGATTCTGCATCTACTACTATTACTCCACACATCGACCGCTATCCAGCATGCATCTAGAGTATTAAGTTCATAAGAACAGAGTAACGCATTAGGCAAGATGACATTATATAGAGGGATAAACTCAAGCAATATGATATAAACCCCATCTTTTTATCCTCGATGGCAACAATGCAATACGTGCCTTGCTGCCCCTGCTGTCACTGGGAAAGGACACCGCAAGATTGAACCCAAAGCTAAGCACTACTCCCACTACAAGAAAGATTAATCTAGTAGGCCAAACCGAACTGATAATTCGAAGAGACTTGCAAAGATAACCAATCATACATAAAAGAATTCAGAGAGATTCAAATATTCTTCAAAGATAATCTTGATCATAAACCCACAATTCATCGGATCTCGGCAAACACACCACAAAAAGAGTTACATCGAATAGATCTCCAAGAAGGGCGAGGAGAACTTTGTATTCAGAATCAAAGAGAGAGAAGAAGCCATCTAGCTAATAACTATGGACACGAAGGTCTGTGGTAACTACTTACACTTCATCGGAGAGGCTCTGGTGTTGATGTAGAAGCCCTCCATGATCGATTCCCCCTCCGGCAGAGCGCCGGAAAAGGCCCCAAGATGGGATCTCAGGGTACAAAAGGTTGTAGTGGTGTAAATAGGGTTTCTGGTGCTCCTCGATGTTTTCAGGGTATATGGATATGTATATAGGCGAAGGAAGTCGGTCAGCGGAGCCACGAGGGTGGGGGACGCACCCACCCCGCTGGGGCGCGCCTCCCTGCCTCGTGGTCGCCTTGTTTCTTTCTTGACGTCCACTCCAAGTCTCCTGGATTGCGTTTGTTCCAAAAATAACTCTCCCGAAGGTTTCATTCCGTTTGGACTCCGTTTGATATTCCTTATCCGTGAAACACTGAAATAGGCAAAAAAACAACAATTTGGACTGGGCCTCCAGTTAATAGGTTAGTCCCAAAAAAACATAAAAGTGCTTAGTAAAGCACATTAAACATCCAAAACAGGTAATATAATAGCATGGAACAATCAAAAATTATAGATACGTTGGAGACGTATCAAGCATCCCCAAGCTTAATTCCTGCTCGTCCTCGAGTAGGTAAATGATAAAAACAGATTTTTTTTGATAAGGAATGCTACCTAGCATATTTCTCAATGTAATTTTCTTTATTGTGGCATGAATGTTCAGATCCAAATGATTCAAGATAAAAGTTTAATATTGACAGAAAAATAGTAATACTTCAAGCATACTAAAAAAAAGCAATCACGTCTTATCAAAATAACATAGCCAAAGAAAGCTTATCCCTGCAAAATCATATAGTTTGGCCATGCTTCATTTTCGTCACACAAAATACCCCCATCATGCACAACGCTGATTTCAGCCAAGCAATTGGTCCATACTTTTTAACACACTTCAGCTTTTTCAACCCTCACGCAATACATGAGCATATTCCATGGATATAGCACTATGGGTGGAGTAGAGTATGATGATAGGGATTATGTGGAGAAGACAAAAAAGGAGAAAGTCTCACATTGACGCGGCTAATCAACCGGCTATGGAGATGCCCATCAATTGATATCAATGCGAGGAGTAGGGATTGCCATGCAATGGATGCACTAGTCCTATAAACTTATGAGCTCATCAAAAGAAACTAATTGGGTGTGCAACTTGCTTGCTCACGAAGACCTAGGGCATTCTGAGGAAGCCCATCATTGGAATAAACAAGCCAAGTTCTATAATGAAAAATTCCCACTAGTATATGAAAGTGACAACATAGGAGACTCTCTATCGTGAAGATCATGGTGCTACTTTGAAGCACAAGTGTGGTAAAAGGATAGTAACATTGTCCCTTCTCTCTCTTTCACTCATTTTTTTCTTTTTTCTTTTTTTATTTGGGCTTCTTTGGCCTCCTTTTTTTTATTTGGACTTCTTTGGCCTCTTTTATTTTTCATAATGTCCGGAGTCTCATCCCGGCTTGTGGGGGAATCATAGTCTCCATCATCCTTTCCTCACTTGGGACAATGCTCTAATAATGAAGATCATCACACTTTTATTTATTTACAACTCAAGAATTACAACTCAATACTTAGAACAAAATATGACTCTATGTGAATGCCTCCTGCGGTGTACCGGGATATGCAATGAATCAAGAGCGACATGTATGAAAGAATTATAAAGGTGGCTTTGCCACAAATATGATGTCGACTACATGATCATGCAAAAGCAATATGGCAATGATGGAGCGTGTCATAATAAACAGAATGGTGGAAAGTTGCATGGCAATATATCTCGGAATGGCTATGGAAATTCCATAATAGGTAGGTATGGTGGCTGTTTTGAGGAAGATATAAGGAGGTTTATGTGTGATAGAGTGTATCGTATCACGGGGTTTGGATGCACCGGCGAAGTTTGCACCAACTCTCAAGGTGAGAAAGGGCACTGCACGGTACCGTAGAGGCTAGCAATGATGGAAGGGTAATAGTGCGTATAATCCATGGACTCACATTAGTCATAAAGAACTCATATACTTATTGCAAAATTTTATTAGCCCTCGAAGCAAAGTACTACTATGCATGCTCCTAGGGGAATGGTTGGTAGGAGTTAACCATTGCGCGATCCCGACCTCCACTCATAAGGAAGGCAATCAAAGAACACCCCATGCTTCAAATTTGTCACACAACGTTTACCATACATGCATGCTACGGGACTTGCCAACTTTAAAACAAGTATTTCTCACTTTCATATTACCCAACTAGCATGACTCTAAGATTACCACCTTTATATCTCAAAACAACTATCAGGTATCAAATTGATCATAGTGTTCAATGCACTTTATATGATAGTTTTTATTATACCCAACTTTGGTGCCCATCATATTACGACTAATTTTATAAACAAAGCAAATACCATGATGTTCTAAAATACTCTCAAAATAATATAAGTGAAGCATGAGAGATCAATAATCTCTACAAAATAAAACCACCGTCATGCTCTAAAAAGATATAAGTGAAGCACTAGAGCAAAATTATCTAGCTCAAAAGATATAAGTGAAGCACATAGAGTATTCTAATAAATTCCGATTCATGTGTGTCTCTCCCAAAAGGTGTGTACAGAAAGGATGATTGTGGTAAACTAAAAAGCAAAGACTCAAATCATACAAGACGCTCCAAGAAAAACACATATCATGTGGTGAATAAAAATATAGCCTCAAGTAAAGTAACCGATGAACAAAGACGAAAGAGGGGATGCCCTCCGAGGCATCCCCAAGCTTAGGCTTTTGGTTGTCCTTGAATTTTACATTGGGGTACCTTGGGCATCCCCAAGATTAGGCTCTTGCCACTCCTTATTCCATAATTCATCGAATATTTACCCAAAACTTGAAAACTTCACAACACAGAACTCAAGAGAGAATCTCATGAGCTCCGTTAGTGCAAGAAAGCAAAACACCACTTTAAGGTACTGTAATGAACTCATTATTTATTTATATTGGTGTTAAACCTACTATATT
>NC_057813.1:619192197-619199686 GCF_018294505.1 Triticum aestivum
ATCTGGATCGGGAGGTGTGTGCGAACGCCGTGGGGGGGGAGTGCGGGTGGTTGGGTTAGGGTTTGTCAGGGGTGGGGGTTATGGGAGTGAGGGGTGTGGCCGGTTGGGCCGGTGGCCGAACGGGCCGGCCTGTTGGGCCGAAGCCTAGTGGGGGGGCCTTTCTCTCTTTTCCTTTTTTTGTTTGTTTTTTGTTTTCTTTTTTGTATTTTCTTTTCTATTTTATTTTAAGTTCCCTTTTATTACACTTTTATAAAAACACTAGCACCTAAATTTGTATTTATAAATATACTACTGCCACCTTAATTCTCAACCGAAAATAAAATAGTTTAATATTTTATAAAATTCAATAGGCATGTATTTAACTGTTTTAACTACTGTTTTAATTATCTTAGAGCCTTTAAACACTTTATCAAAGTTTGGTTTCTCCACCATAATTACCGCTGCATTATTTAGTTCACTCCGAACATTTTAGTTTTAAAGTTTGGAAACTTTTGTTGTTTGCCTATGTTTTAAATTTGAATTTGAATCGGGTTCGAATCAACGTGAGTTTAATCACAGTAATGGAGGTGACGTGGCATCATTAGCTTGGGATTACTGTAGTCTAATTATCCGGGCGTCACAATTCTCCTCCACAACAAGAAATCTCGTCCCGAGATTTAAGAGGGGAGTAAGGGGGGGGGGGGTTCTGGTTATTCTAATGGATCTTCTTGAAGAAGTTAATCCCTTTCGTTGATGTCTTCAATTCTTTATTCCAAAGCATCATGATGAAGTTGTCGTCCTTTCTTCGGGGAACTCCATCGTACTTACGAATAGGTAAGGGGCAGCTCTACAATGATAGGAGGTTATAAGGGAAATTTATCTGGGGTATCCCAAGAATGAACATATGAGTATCTCTCGAGTTGAACAAATTACACCTATCGAGAGCAAAGTAAGATGGTGCAATAAGAAGTTTCAAGCGGATAGGCAATCGTCATTGCCTGAAGCAGAGTGCGAAAGGGGTTCTGAGCAACGGGAATAAGTATTGTGTCCGATACCAGAATAGATCAATAGGCAAGTGGCCCGTGAATTACATACAAAGTCAAGCACGAGGAATAACTTTGACAACAGGTTGTACAGGAGAGTCAGGTTTCGTTCCTGGGACCTGTGGGTTATGGGCCCACCATGTGGGTTAAAAGTAGAAAAGGGCGGGGGGCTGACATCTTGTACGATCACGATAGCAAGGCATGTCAGAGAGTAGCATGTTAGTTATGTCGGCAACAATGTCGGTACCAAGGGCGAGGGACGAAGAGAACCATTTTCCTGCTCGTTGAACGAGGCGGACCAGTAGGCGAAGTTCTCATCCATTGGTGGTTACCGGAATGTCATCAACAAAAGTAACAGGGTCTTACTGATAGAATTGTACAACGAGGTGTTTACATAAGCAGGAGAATATTACTGCTCAGATCATATAGTTCACAAGAAAGGTTAAACCAACAATGGAAGGAAATTATGTTTAAACACATATTTCAAGGGTATATCCTTCCCAAGGACAAGCAGAGCATGATATCCATGTCAGGATATAATGTAGAAAACTCTTTAGGTAGGGGAGAGAATTTTCATGACATTGCCCATACAAAGTTGTTTGGGTAATTGAGCAAGAAACATTGAGCATTGGGCTTCAAATGGTCTTGTTGAAAATCGGAGTACCATAGACATGCTTCGAGATAGCATTGACATGGTCATCAGGTGAAGATCAGACTTTGGAAACACGAAAGATCCATCAGGAATAACTTGTAGAATAAGTCTTACAATTTCCTCATGGATGAATGGATAACCTTGCTGAAAAGGAATCTATAATGATAGGTCCTCCAGCCGGGGGGGGGGGTGCTAGGCATGACATCATGTTACCGGGTCATCAAAGGATCAACATCATAACTCTTGGAAAGTTGTCCCAACCATCATATTTGACCGAGATTCATATCCAATTGGTGTCATGAAACCTCGGACTCAGGGGGTCCGAGAGGAAAAAGGTGCAACACAAATCATCGAAATGACATTGCAAGATCCTCGAGAAATGAATTATGGGAGCGGGTTTCTGAAGCAATAGTTCAACATTAAACCAAGGAGAGGACAAGGAGGTGTCTGGTGAACTCAACGGCAATTCACCGAGATTCCCAAAAGATGGATTTCCACAATTAAGTGAACAAGGAGATAACATTTGTCAGATCAAATGATATAAGGAAGTATGCTCGAGGTAAACATACAGAATTAACATTGGTTGAAAGGTGCGCCCGAAATATGGGTTGGGTTGCACGACCAATGTCAGAATGGTGATTCAATAATCAATAGCCTAAGAATGAACTTTCGACCATTAACTAAAAAAATAGGGTTGCTAGAAGGAAAGAATCCAAACAACACCCTTCACTTGTTGGAATTAGCACGAGGACCAATAAAGAATGGTGATGGTGAGAAGTATTTCTATGTCAAGAATTCTCAAGAGGTGGAACAAATCTCAGAACATTCTTGACATAAAGGATGGCAATATTCCAAGGTAAAGAAGAACAATGGCTGGATAGCAAGGAACTCAAGGTATAACACCAAACATGAACAAGCTTGTGTTGGTGGGAAGGCAATAAAGTGGTCGATGATAATACAATTCATCAAGGGCAAGGATGGTATTTCTCATCCTGAATTCAATTGATATCCTGGATGAGCTCAGAATGTTGATGATCACGACACATTTGTCGAGAGATTTCACGAAGATGTAATCAACCAGCGACGACATCAAGTCAAAGGAATGAGGTAGCGGAAGGTTATTGGAACCATGGGTAGGACACAAACTTGAAATCAAGCTTGTTGTTCAAGGCGAACTGATATGACGAGGAAGATCAACGTAAGCTTAGCTCATCGTCGAAAATTTTGTGCTCTGGGAAGAAGGACCAGGTAGCACAGTTAGAAGTTTGCACGATAATGATATAGCCGATAAGGCTAGGAATGACTTGAAGGATTATTAAACTCGTAAGAAACCAGAATTACTTAGATTTATTGAATCAAAGTGCGGAATCGATTCAATTATCGGTGTTCTCGGTTGACGACAACCCAGAATCCAGGAAAATTGGAATCGGTGAGAAATAACAGTTGATGAAGAACCCATAAGAAGTTATGTAGTTCCCTGACATTCTCGCGGTACCAGAGGGTATACTCAAGGGTAGAGCGGGATAGAGGTTGGACAAGTGAAATCATTTGCAGAAGGCAAGCACTTAAACTTGTCCAAGAAATGGGATCAAAGAAGAACAATATGGTCGAAACCACGGTCGCAAAAGACCAAGCATAGATAAGAGAAGAAGTTATAACAAGGGGATTATTATTACTACGAGAAGCTTCCATGATAAGTTCCACCTCGGGTCCATGGGCATGAACACAAAGTTCAAGGTCGACTCCCACTTCTCCAAAGCATAACCTTACATTCACTTCTCGTTTCGATAATGGCATTAGTGTTGAAAGTTTTACCTGGTGAAATACCATATGAGTATGACCCGTGAAAACTTCCGAGTTCCCACATAGTAAGGAAGGCATAGGTTCAACCCATCAGGGCATCTTACGAACATATACCACAAATTTCAAAAGTAAATACACAAGCTCGAAAGCAGAGCATGGTTGGCCAAGCAGAGGATACAATTGACCAAAGGCAATATACACCCGTGGAAAGGCTCACAAGGTTATTGAATATGAAGGACGATGTCGGATGAAATCCAACAATGGATCGGGCGATCCACAACGGAGCTGATGTGAGTATCTGTACTCAATCAGAGGAAGAAAGATTGCATGGGCATCAGATTATAGAACATCTGAATAATTCGATGCTTAGATAACAAAGGAATTATGATTTCCAAAACAAGGGATCAGAAGCAGACACTCTGATCAAGGATGGATAAGTTGGATAGACCAGAGGCACAATTGACGACAAATAGTTTGGTCGAGAACTAGCTCATGTTTGAAAGACGTCTGAGCCGGAGAGATCATTTAAAAGGATCAACTGATGATTGCGTGCATTCGCAACATATTGAGTCAACAGACTCAAAATTATAATGACAAGGAATGTCAATAAGATTTCTATACTTATGGGATTAATCATAATGAAAGCAAACAAGAAATTCCAGAGCAATAGGTTGCTGAGGATTTTCGGAATATCGGGTGGTATTTTGAAGACTTTTGTGTAACACATGAACAACTGGGGGATGAGCGGATACTCGATAAGTGCGAGAATTAACCGTAGGGGTATTCAAGTGACAAAGAACAGCAAGGCAGTAAGCTCAAGGGATTATCGAAACAACGACGAGTTTTTCAGGGTATCTTGTAATAACAAGACCACTAGGGATGAATGTAAGAATAACAAATGCAAGTAGTTATCCATAAGGGTTTGCGGTGGAAGGTGAATTGCAAACGCGATGAACACAAGTTCTCGGGTTAACAGCGGAGAGTATCTTCAGGGTCTTCTGGTGCAGCAGACGATCATTAGTAATAAGGGGATCTCCGGGTGAAAGTGATAACGAGATCCCAATGTTAGATTTAGTAAATTCGTTTAACCCGAGTAGAAGAGAGTTCAGAGTCCTAGAGTAAAGGTCGAGGAGTAAAAGATCCTAGTACCACCCGATGGCGACGTGGGCCCGTAAGGCACACAGCCAAGTTAGTAAAAGTTTTTGTAATGTCTAGACTCGACTTCGGCCAAGGGGTTGGAAGGGGGATTCCTACAGGCAGTCGGCTCTGATACCAACTTGTGACGCCCCCGATTCAATCGTACACTAATCATACATGCAAACGTGTACGATCAAAATCAGGGACTCACGGGAAGGTATCACAACACAACTCTAAAAATAAAATAAGTCATACAAGCATCATAATACAAGCCAGGGGCCTCGAGGGCTCGAATACAAGTGCTCGATCATAGACGAGTCAGCAGAAGCAACAATATCTGAGTACAGACATAAGTTAAACAGGTTGCCACAAGATGGCTAGCACAAATTGGGATACAGATCGAAAGAGGTGTAGGCCTCCTGCCTGGGATCCTCCTAACTACTCCTGGACGTCGTCAGCGGGCTGCACGTAGTAGTAGGCACCTCCGGTGTAGTAGGGGTCGTCGTCGACGGTGGCGTCTGGCTCCAGGGCTCCAGCATCTGGTTGCGACAACCAGGTAGAAGGGAAAGGGGAAAAGAGGGAGAAAAGCAACCGTGAGTACTCATCCAAAGTACTCGCAAGCAAGGAACTACACTACATATGCATGGGTATATGTGTAAGGAGGCCATATCAGTGGACTGAACTGCAGAATGCCAGAATAAGAGGGGGATAGCTAATCCTGTCGAAGACTACGCTTCTGGCAGCCTCCGTCTTGCAGCAAGTAGAAGAGAGTAGATTGAAGTCCTCCAAGTAGCATCTCCAAGTAGCATCTCCTGTAGCATCGCAGTAGCATCGCATAGCATAATCCTACCCGGCGATCCTCCCCTCGTCGCCCTGTGGAAAACCGATCACCAGGTTGTCTGTGGAACTTGGAAGGGTGTGTTTTATTAAGTATCCGGATCTAGTTGTCATAAGGTCAAGGTACAACTCCAAGTCGTCCTGTTACCGAAGATCACGGCTATTCGAATAGATTAACTTCCCTGCAGGGGTGCACCAACTTACCTAACACGCTCGATCCCATTTGGCCGGACACACTTTCCTGGGTCATGCCCAGCCTCGGAAGATCAACACGTCGCAGCCCCACCGAGGCACAACAGAGAGGCCAGCACGCCGGTCTAAACCTAAGCGCACAGGGGTCTAGGCCCATCGCCCATAGCACACCTGCACGTTGCGAGGGCGGCCGGAAGCAGAACTAGCCCCCTTAATACCACAGCAGGCTTACGTTCCAATCCGGCGCGCGCCGCTCCGTCGCTGACGTCTGAAGTGCTTCGGCTGATACCATGACGCCGGGATACCCATAACTACTCCCACGTAGATGGTTAGTGCGTATAGGCTCGTAGCCAGCTCAGATCAAATACCAAGCTCTCGTTAAGCGTGTTAAGTATCTGCGAACGCCGAACAGGGCCAGGCCCACCTCTCTCCTAGGTGGTCTCAACCTGCCCTGTCGCTCCGCCACAAAGTAACAGTCGGAGGCCGTCCGGAACCCAGGCCCACCTCTACCGGGATGGAGCCACCTGTCCTTTCAGCCCCCATCTCCGAACAGTATCACCGGTAATGTAATTGTGCAAAGTATATAGTATATACCCGTGATCACCTCCCGAAGTGATCACAGCCCAGTAGTATAGCATGGCAGACGGACAAGAGTGTAGGGCCACTGATGGAACTCTAGCATCCTATACTAAGCAGTAGGATAGCAGGTAAAGGTAACAACAGTAGTAGCAAGGACAGGCTATGCAGCAGTATAGGATTAATTGAAAGCAGTAACATACTACACTACTCTAATGCAAGCAGTATAGAGAAGAGTAGGCGATATCTGGTGATCAAAGGGGGGGGCTTGCCTGGTTGCTCTAGCAAGAGAGAGGGGTCGTGAACTCCGTAGTCGAACTGGGGCATCAGCATCGTCACGGGGTCTACCGAAGAGAAGAGGGGGGAGAAACAGTAAATACATAGCAAGCAAGTGCATAACAGGATAGCAGGCCGAGCTAGACGTGTTCTAACGCGGTATGAGGTGATACCGGTGAAGGGGGAAGCATCCGGGAAGTATTCCCGGGGTTCCGTGTTTTCGGGCAGAGGAGCTGGAGGGGGAAAGTTGCGAGTTCGATAGGTTAGGGGGGTGTGGCGGACGAATGGGTTGCGTATCCGGAATCGTCTCGTCGTTCTGAGCAACTTTCATGTTGAAAATAATTTAATCCGAGTTACGGATTAAAAGTTATGATTTTCTAAAGATTTTATTAATTTTTGGAATTTAATTAGTTATTTAAATTAATTCGAAAATGGAATAATGACATCAACATGATGTCATGCTGATGTCAGCAGTCAACAGAGTTGACGGGGTCCAACTGACGTGTGGGTCCCGCATGTCATTGACTGTTTAATTAACAAGTTTAATTAAACAGAGTTAATTAGGTTAGTTAGTTAACTAGGTTAATTAAACATAATTAATTAAGTTAATTATTTATTTATTTTTATTATTTATTATTTATTTATTATATATATATATGTTTTTAAAATTCTTCTCTTTTTTTAACAAAAACGTTCTGTGGGGGCTGGGCCCCACATGTCATAGGGCCAGGGGCCTAGCGGTTTTGGGCGCTGGTTGCGGGCATAGCCCGAACGGGCGCACGCCAAGGGGCGGGCAAAACCGACCGGCGGCGAGCGGGTGCAAGGGCAGCGGTGGCCGGAGCGATGGCGGGCAGGGGGCCTCGGTGGTCGGGACGTGCGGGCATGCGGGTGCGGGAGAAGCCGCAGCCCGCCTGGTAGCAAGGTGAGGCCAGAGCGGGGTCTGCTCGGCGCGGCCGGTGCAGCCGGCCGGCGTGGGCGCGGCCGAGCCGTGATC
>NC_057813.1:619200346-619222133 GCF_018294505.1 Triticum aestivum
AGGGTTTGTCAGGGGTGGGGGTTATGGGAGTGAGGGGTGTGGCCGGTTGGGCCGGTGGCCGAACGGGCCGGCCTGTTGGGCCGAAGCCCAGTGGGGGGGGGGCCTTTCTCTCTTTTCCTTTTTTTGTTTGTTTTCTGTTTTCTTTTTTGTATTTTATTTTCTCTTTTATTTTAAGTTCCCTTTTATTACAGTTTTATAAAAACACTAGCACCTAAATTTGTATTCATAAATATACTACTGCCACCTTAATTCTCAACCGAAAATAAAATAGTTTAATATTTTATAAAATTCAATAGGCATGTATTTAACTGTTTTAACTACTGTTTTAATTATCTTAGAGCCTTTAAACACTTCATCAAAGTTTGGTTTCTCCGCCATAATTACCGATGCATTATTTAGTTCACTCCGAACATTTTAGTTTTAAAGTTTGGAAACTTTTGTTGTTTGCCTATGTTTTAAATTTGAATTTGAATCGGGTTCGAATCAACGTGAGTTTAATCACAGTAAAGGAGGTGACGTGGAATCATTAGCTTGGGATTACTGTAGTCTAATTATCCGGGCGTCACAGAAGGTTTGCCTTTAGGATGTTTACAATGCTCTTGTTCGTTTGTACGATGGAGGACAGAAAATTTGGCTGTAGTGCGCGATCTTACTTTATTTGCTGGAAAGTCAAATGGTTCTGATTCTTTTTGCGCTATCTTGCTGTACAATTTTTTTATTTTTCATAATTTTTGTAGAATTGTTGGGGTAACAGAAGTATGGTGAATGGTCAGATTGCTACAGACTCTTCTGTTTTTGACAGATTCTATTTTTCATGCATAGTTTTCTTGTTTTGATTAAACTATCAATTTATATCAGTGGATTAAGCCATGGAAAAGTTATATTACAGTACAAAAAATGCAAAAATAAAATATGAATTTGTTTGCAACAACACCTAGAGTAGTGATTTGCTTTATTATACTAACAGATCTTACCGAGTTTTCTGTTGATGTTTTGTGTGGATGAAGTGTTTGATCGAGGAGGTCTCGATGTGAGGAAAAGGAAGAGAGGCAAGAGATCAAGCTAGGGGACTACCAAGGCAACCCAAGTAAATATTCAAGGAGACTCAAGTGTCTAAGCTTGGGGATGCCCCAGAAGGCATCCCCTCTTTCTTCAACAAGTATCAGTATGTTTTCGGATTCATTTCGTTCATGCGATGTGTGCATGTCTTGGAGCGTCTTTTGCATTTAGTTTTCACTTTTATTTTATGCACCATGGTGGTATGAGATATTCCTTGGTTGATTTATATAATTCTCATTGCACTTCACTTAAATCTTTTGAGTATGGCTTTATAGAATGCTTCATGTGCTTCACTTATATCATTTGAAGTTTGGATTGCCTGCTTATCTTCACATAGAAAACCGCCATTTGTAGAATGCTCTTTTGCTTCACTTATATTTGTTAGAGAGTGGGCATATCTTTTGTAGAAAGAATTAAACTCTCTTGCTTCACTTACATCTATTTATAGAGATGACAGCAATTGGTCATTCACATGGTTAGTCATATAATCCTACATAAACTTGTGGATCACTGAATATGATATGTTTGATTCCTTGCAATAGTTTTACGATATAGAGATGATAATATGTGGGAGGTACTAGTAGATGGTTGTGTTTAGTAATGATATTGGTGTTAAAGGTTTGTGATTCCCGAAGCATGCACATATGGTCTACTAACTATGTAACCAAATTGGCGCACATTGTATTTTGTTTGTTTATCTCTGCGTGAAGGTCGGGGGCGCGCGATGGTTAACTCCTACCAACCTTCCCCCTAGGAGTATGCGTGTAGTACTTTGTTTCAAAGGCTAATAAATTTTTGCAATAAGTATGTGAGTTCTTTATGACTAATGTTGAGTCCATGGATTATACGCACTCTCACCCTTCCATCATTGCTAGCCTCTTCGGTACCGTGCATTGCCCTTTCTCACCTTGAGAGTTGGTGCAAACTTGCCGGTCCATCCAAACCCCGTGATATGATACGCTTTATCACACATAAGCCTCCTTATATCTTCCTCAAAACAGCCACCAAACCTACCTATGATGGCATTTCCATAGCCATTCCGAGATATATTGCCATGCAACTTCCATCATCATCATATACATGACTTGAGCATTTATTGTCATATTCCTTTGCATGATCGTAAGATAGCTAGCATGATGTTTTCATGGCTTGTCTGTTTTTTTGATGTCATTGCTATGCTAGATCATTGCACATCCCGGTACACCGCCGGAAGCATTCATATAGAGTCATATCTTTGTTCTAGTATCGAGTTGTAATATTGAGTTGTAAGTAAATAAAAGTATGATGATAATCATTATAGAGCATTGCCCCCCAAAAAAGGAGAGGCCAAAGAAGACTAAATAAAAAAGGGGACCAAAGAAGCCCATCCAAAAAAATAAAAATAAAAAGGGGCAATGTTACTATCCTTTTACACACTTGTGCTTCAGAGTAGCACCATGTTCTTCATATAGAGACTCTCTTGAGTTATCACTTTCATATACTAGTGGGAATTTTCATTATAGAACTTGGCTTGTATATTCCAACGATGGGCTTCCTCAAATGCCCTAGGTCTTCATGACCAAGCAAGTTGGATGCACACCCACTTAGTTTTCAGTTTGAGCTTTCATACACTTATATCTCTAGTGCATCTGTTGCATGGACGTCCCTACTCCTCGCATTGACATCAATTGATGGGCATCTCCATAGCCCGTTGATTAGCCGCATCGATGTGAGACTTTCTCCTTTTTTGTCTTCTCAACATAACCTCCACCATCATATTCTATTCCACACATAATGCTATATCCATGGCTCACGCTCATGTATTGCGTGAGAGTTGAAAAGGTTTGAGAATACTAAAGTATGAAACAATTGCTTGGCTGACACCAGGATATGCATTAGGGGTAACTTGTGTTAAGAAAAGGGAGCATACAAGACTATATGATTTTGTAGGGATATCGTTCTGAAGCGATGATATTTTGAAAGACATGATTGTTTGTTGGGATGCCCTAAGTATTATTGTTTTTATGTCAAATGATAGAATATGGCTTTGAATCACTCGTGTCTTAATATTCATACCATGATTAGATATATGATCAAGATTATGCTAGGTAGCATTCCACATCAAAAACTATCTTTTCTATCATTTACCTACCCGAGGACGAGCAGGAATTAAGCTTGTGGATGCTGATACGTCTCCGTCGTATCTATAATTTTTGATTGTTCCATGCCAATATTCTTCAACTTTCATATACATTTGGCAACTTTTTATATTATTTTTGGGACTAACATATTGATCCAGTGCCTAGTGCCAGCTCCTGTTTGTTGCATGTTTTATGTTTCGAGGAAACCCCATATCAAATAGAGTCCAAACGGGATAAAACGGACGGAGAATATTTTTGGAATATTTTTTATTTTTGGGAAGAAGAATCAATGCGAGACAGTGCCCGAGGGGGCCACGAGGCAGGGGGGTGTGCCCCTGACCCTCGTGGGCACCCCGTAAGGCGGTTGAGGCTCTTCTTTTGCCGCAAGAAAGCTAATTCTCGGAGAAAAATCTGGGCGAAGGTTTCAACCCAATCGGAGTTACGGATCTCCGGATATAAAAGAAACGGTGAAAGGGCATAATCTAGAACGCAGAAACAGAGAGAGACAGAGAGACAGATCGAATCTCGGAGGGGCTCTCGCCCCTCCCATGCCATGGGAGCCAAGGACCAGAGGAGAAACCCTTCTCCCATCTAGGGAGAAGGTCAAGGAATAAGAAGAAGAAGGGGGGCTCTCTCCCCCTTGCTTCCGGTGGCGCCGGAACGCTGCCTGGGGCCATCATCATCACCGCGATCTACACCAACACCTCTGCCATCTTCACCAACATCTCCATCACCTTCCCTCATCTATATTCAGCGGTCCACTCTCCCGCAACCCGCTTTACCCTCTACTTGAACATGGTGCTTTATGCTTCATATTATTATCCAATGATTTGTTGCCATCCTATGATGTCTGAGTAGATTTTCGTTGTCCTACCGGTGATTGATGAATTTCTATGATTGGTTTAATTTGCTTGTGGTTATGTTGCTGTCCTATTGTGCCCTCCGTGTCACGCAAGCGTGAGGGATTTCCATTGTAGGATGTTGCAATACGTTCATGATTCTCTTATAGTGGGTTGCTTGAGTGACAGAAGCATAAACCAGAGTAAGGGGGTTGTGGCGTATGGGATAAAGGGGACTTGATGCTTTAATGTTATGGTTGGGTTTTACCTTAACGATCTTTAGTAGTTGTGGATGCTTGCTAGAGTTCCAATCATAAGTGCATAGGATCCAAGAAGAGAAAGTATGTAAGCATATGCCTCTCCCACATAAAACTTGCTATCGGTCTAGTAAAGTAGTTAATTGCTTAGGGACAATTTCACAACTCCTGCCACCACTTTACCACACTCGATATATTTACTTTATTGGTTATTTATCTAAACAGCTCCTGGCTTTTTTATTTACGTGTTCTTTATTATCTTGCTAACTTATCCAAGAACACCTACGAAGTCCTTCTAGTTTCATACTTGTTTTAGGTAAAGCGAACGTTAAGCGTGCGTAGAGTTGTATCGATGGTCGATAGAACTTGAGGGAATATTTGTTCTACCTTTAGCTCCTCGTTGGGTTCGACACTCTTACTTATCGAAAGAGGCTACAATTGATCCCCTATACTTGTGGGTTATCACTAGCCACCTGAACCCATGCAATGGTAATGCTCCTTCTTTGCAGTATTTATCTTGTTAGTCGCTGACATCTTCTTACTCCTCTCCAATGTCTTGTTGGGCACAAATGCGGTGAATTCTAGAGTCTTGTCTTGGTCGACATACGTTGTTTTCAACTCATTCTTCCACCTCCTGAATATATATGCCATCTTCTTGAGAGCATAGGACTTGATCAATGGCTCTATAACTGGATTCTCTGGATCCTCCTCTTCCGTTAGGGTGAAATTTACCTTCAGCGCTTTCCAAAGATCTTCTTTCTGTCTATCTTCGACAAAAGAAACTTGAAGAAGCTCTTCCTTCTTAGGCTCATTCCTTTACTCGATGCTGATCGGGATCATGTCCCTAACAAGAACCCCGCACTGAGCAGAAAATGCTTCCTCGGTCCGAAGGGGTTTAATCGGTTGGCCATCGCGCGTGATTTCTGTGATCGTGAACCTTTCATCCGGGCGCAACTTTTTCTTTGGGCCTCGTTTCTTTACTGAAGTATTTCTTGATCCGGAGGGCTATATAAAGGAAGAAAGAAGAGTTAACATATGTACATACCAAAAAAATTAATGCAAAATTAGCTAGTCAGCACGGGCTTAATTAATATATATATATATATACCTCACCGGACTTTGCAACAGCTGATCTCGACTCCGTTCGGTCACCGGAGTCGTCATCACGGTCGCCGGAGCCACTATCACGATCATGACCCTCCTCCATTGTTTGATCAACGCAGCCTGCTTCCTCTCCTTGCAGACCTTCTTCGATGTTGTTGAGAAACGACAAGACTACATCACCTCCGTTGCAGATTATGTCCCCCTATATCTCTTCTTGATTGAAGTCTCTTTGATGATCCATAGTTTCTGCAAAATTATAACATGGCAATTAATATACAAACATGAGAGATGGATATATCAAAGTTATCGGGGAGGGGGTATATCGACAATGATGACATATAGATAGAAAAAATGTTATCGGGGAGGGGGTATATATATCGACCCCCCCTCATGTCGAAGTTCTTCGAGAGGGGGTATATTGACAACGACAACATATACATAGAAAAAATCTTATCGGGGAGGGGGTATATATATCGAGCCCCCCTCTTGTCGAAGTTATCAGAGAGGGGGTATATTGACCGCCGCCTCTCTCTCATGATTGTCCGACGTTTGTGTAGTGTCAAAGGATTCAAACAAAACCATGTCTTCATCATTAGGCGAAAGTAACAGGCACAAGATGGTACGAAGCTCTCCAAAGTTGTTTTGGAACGGAGTCCCAGATAGGATAATTCACTTTTTGGTACAAAGTACAGCAAGAGCATTTCGAATATCGCTATTTGGAAGGCATTTGCTAAAATTCGTACCAAAAGGCGGATCATCCTATCCGGGACTCCATTCCAAAAAAACTTTGGAGAAATTTGTACCATCATGCCCCGGTTACTTCCGGCTAATGATGAAGCCATGGATTTCTTCAATACTTTGACACTAGGCCACCCTCTCGAGCCCTCCGCGATCCTCGACCCCTCGACCCCTCGACGACCCTCGACTCTCGACCCTCGACCCCTCGGCGACCCTCGACCCTCTACCCTAGTTTACGACCCTCGACCGCTCGGCGATCCACGACCCTCTACCCTAGTTCGTGACCCTCGACCCCTCGGCGATCCTCGACACCCTCGTTCACGATAAAAAGAAGAAGAAGAACAAGAAAAAAAAGAGTAGAAGAAGAAAAAAAAGAGAAGAAGAAGAAGAAAAAATAGAAGGAAGAAAAATAGGAGAAGAAGAAGGAATAGAGGAGAAGACGGAAAAAATTCTTCTTCTCCTCTTTTCCTTTTTCTTCTCCTTTTTTTTCTTCTAAATCTTATTTTTTCTCTCTCCTCTTCTTCTCCTTCTTCCTCTTATTATTTTCCTTCTTCCTCTTATTATTTTCCTTTTTCCTCTCCTTCTTTTCTTCTTAAATCGATATCTACTAACAACATAAAATGCACTAACCTAAAATCGATATCTACTAACAACCTTAATAAAAAATAATACATATATGAAAAAAACATATATGAATAAAAAATGCTATGAACATTATATCCATACATACATAGACACATCCACATACATATATACATTATATATATGAAAAAAATCATCACATAAAATTTTTGCAAGGGGCGCCTCACAATGGGGTGGCCGGCGAGGGCGACGGCGACGATGGTGGGGGCGACGACGGCGACGACGAGGCACAGGGCAACGGCGGCGACGGGCGCGGTAGGAGCAGGGCGACGGGTGCGGCAAGAGTAGGGCGGCGACGACGGCGACGGGCGCAGCAGGACCAGGGCGACGGGCGCGGGAGGAGCAGGGCGGCAACGACGGCGATGGGCGCGGCAAGAGCAGGGCAACGGCGTTGGCGATGGCAGGGGCAGTGCGGCGGCAGCGGCAGAGGCGGGGCGATGGCAATGACGGGCGCGGGCGACGGGGCAGAGGGTGGCGTCGGCGGCGGGAGATTGAGAGGAACTGAATAAAAATTTCACAAGTGTTGATTATATAGACAGAGCATTGGTCCCGGTTCGTGGCACCAACCGAGACTAGTGCCCCCCTTTGGTACCGGTTGGTGCCACCAACCGGGACCAAAGGCCTCCTTTCAGCAACCCAAAGGGCGGGAAGCAGAGGCCTTTGGTCCCGGTTGGTGGCATCAACCGGGACCAAAGGGGGGCATTGGTCCCGGTTTGTTCCACCAACCGGTATGAATACCCCCCTTTGGTACCGATTGGTGCCTCCAACTGGAACCAAAGGCCTCGTGCTGCCCGAACCCCAAACTTTACTCCCACCTCGCTAGTTGAGAGGGGCACGCAGTGGTTTGTAAGCCCCACCGTCGTACCCCTCTCGAGCTCCTCTCGATTGCAGGCTTACGTGCCTAATTATCACTACTGTGCCTGATGGGCCTACTGGGCCTTCTACGGGCCTGAATCCTGGCCCATGTTAGGGTTTCTCATCGTATTCAGGCCGTAGTGGCCCAGTTGGTGGCATTTTTTTAATTTTTCCAGTTTTTTTCTGTTCTTTGCATTATTTATTTTCTTTTGTTTTTTGCTTTATTTTTTAGTTCCTTTTACTTTTACGTAATAAAAAATATAAACTTTCTGTTAGTGCCATTTGTTTTCCAATTTGAATAGTTTAAATTAGAATTTTTTGAAATTTATCTGAATCACTAGTTTTTGAATAACTTTACAAAAAACATAGATTTTTGAGTGATTCTTTTTCCTGCTATTTAATATTACTATGTTTTATCCTTATATTCAAAAACAGATTTTCTTATTTTAGTTTCTAACACAAAAATTCTTTATGTTAATTCATTTAGCTATTAAAGTTTCTAACAAAAAAATTCTTTTTGCTTTTAGTTCATTCTTTTTGCTATTAGTTCATTCTTTTTTACCCGCAAAAAAAAAGTTCATTATTTAAGATAAATGACCCTTAAATTGAAAAGCACTACAAATGAACTCTGAAAAGGTTGAAAGTTGGCATGGTATCATCATTTCACCCACATAGCATGTGCTAAAAAGTTGAGAGGGTTACGGCAAAAACTGTATGCACTTCGTGTGCAAAATGGACAATCTCTTTCGAAGACTCATCTGTTACAAAGGGATTTCATTTGTTCAAATGTAACTACAGTGATATTCTACATCAAAAGGCATCATCATAATAGTTGTTGATAGAAAGTCTTCACTTTTTCTTCGCTTGTGTTCTTTGCTTAATGCGTTGTCACCATGGATAATCTTCATCGTTTAACAGGATGCTTGGGTCAGCCTTGACTTTGAAGGGAGGAATTTCATGAAACTTTTCATAATCTTCAAACACGTCTGTCTTGCCCTCCAATCCCACGATGTCTCATTTTCCTGAAATAACTATGTGACGCTTTGGCTCATCGTATGATGTATCCGCTTCTTTATCTTTTCTTTTTCTCGGTTTGGTAGACATGTCCTTCACATAGAAAACCTGCGCCACATCATTGGCTAGGACGAATTGCTCGTCTGTGTACCCCAGATTGTTCAGATCCACTGATGTCATTCCGTAGTGTGGGTCCACCTGTACCCCGCCTCCTGACAGATTGACCCACTTGCACTTAAACAAAGGGATCTTAATATCATTTCCATAGTCAAGTTCCCATATGTCCACTATGTAACCTTCATATATGTCCTTTCCCCTCTTGGTTGCTGCATCAAAGCGGACACCACTACTTTGGTTGGTGCTCTTTTGATCTTGGGCAATCGTGTAAAATGTATTCCCATTCATCTCGTACCCTTTGTAGGTCATTACAGTCAAAGATGGTTCCCTCGCCAACGAGTACAGGTCATCTGAAAAAGTGTTGTCACACCTAAGACGTGTTTGGAACCAACTGCCGAAACTCCTGATGTCTTCACATGTAATCCGGTCCTTACACTGGTCCGGGTGTTTGGAGCGCAGATGTTCTTGTGTTCATCAACATACGGGGTCACCAAGGAAGAATTCTGTAGAACCGTGTAGTGTGCTTGAGACCAAGAATGCCCGTCCCTACATACTATTGAGTACCCTCCTAGCCTGCCTTTTCCACCTAGTCTTCCCTCATACCACGATTGAGGGAGACCTATCTTAAGGTCTGGAATGAAGTCAACACAAAACCCAATGACATCCTTTGTTTGATGGCCCATGGAGATGCTTCCTTCTGGCCTAGCACGGTTACGGACATATTTCTTTAGGACTCCCATGAACCTCTCAAAGGGGAACATATTGTGTAGAAATACAGGGCCTAGAACGACAATCTCATCTACTAGATGAACTAGGACGTGCATCATGATATTGAAGAAGGATGGTGGGTACACCAGCTCGAAACTAACAAGACATTGCGCCACATCACGCCTTAACCTTGGTACGATTTCAGGATCGATCACCTTCTGAGAGATTGCATTGAGGAATGAACATAGCTTCACAATGGCTAATCGAACGTTTTTCGGTAGAAGCCCGCTCAATGCAACCAGAAGCAGTTGCGTCATAATCACATGGCAGTCATGAGACTTTAGGTTCTGGAACTTTTTTTCTGGCATATTTATTATTCCCTTTATATTCGACGAGTAGCCAGACAGGACCTTCATACTGAGTAGGCATTCAAAGAAGATTTCCTTCTCATCTTTGGTAAGATCATAGCTGGCAGGACCTTCATACTGCTTTGGAGGCAAGCCATCTTTTTCGTGCAAAACATGCAGGTCCTCCCGTGCCTCCACTGTATATTTTGCCTTCCCATACACGCCCAAGAAGCCTAGCAGGTTCACGCAAAGATTCTTCGTCACGTGCATCACGTCGATCGGAGAGCGGACCTCTAGGTCTCTCCAGTAGGTTAGGTCCCAAAATATAGATTTCTTCTTCCACATGGGTACGAGTCCATCGGCGTTTTTCGGAACAGATAGTCCGTCAGGACCCTTTCCGAAGATTACTTTTAAATCATTGACCATAGCAAGTACATGATCACCAGTATGCATGGCGGGCTTCTTCCGGTGATCCTCCTCGCCTTTGAAGTGCTTGCCTTTCTTTCGACATTGATGGTTGGTCTGAAGGAATCGATGATGCCCCAGGTAAACATTCTTCCTGCATTTGTCCAGGTATATACTTTGGGTGTCATCTAAACAGTGCGTGCATGCGTGGTATCCCTTGTTGGTCTGTCCTCAAAGGTTACTGAGAGCAGGCCAATCTTGATGGTGGCAAACAGCAAGGCATGCAGGTCAAATTCCTCCTTTTTGTTCTCATCCCACACACGTACACATTTTCCAATCCACACCTGTAAAATTTCTTTAACTAATGGCCTTAGGTACACATCAATGTCGTTGCCGGGTTGCTTAGGGCCTTGGAGTGGCATCATAATGAACTTCCGCTTCATGCACAGCCAAGGAGGAAGGTTCTAGATACATAGAGTCGTGGGCTAGGTGCTGTGATTGCTGCTCTGCTCCCTGAAAGGATTAATGCCATTCGTGCTTAAACCAAACCATACATTCCTTGTGTCACCTGCAAACTCCTCCCAGTACTTGCTCTTGATTTTTCTCCACTGCGACCCGTCAGCGGGTGCTCTCAACTTCCCGTCTTTCTTACGGTCATCTCTGTGCCATCGCATCGACTTGGCATGCTCTTTGTTTCTGAACAGGTGTTTCAAACGTGGTATTATAGGAGCATACCACATCAACTTGGCAGGAACCCTCTTCCGGGGGCGCTCACCGTCAACATCACTAGGGTCATCTCATCTGATCTTATACCGCAATGCACCACATACCGGGCATGCGTTCAAATCCTCGTACGCACCACGGTACATGATGCAGTCATTAGGGCATGCATGTATCTTCTGCACCTCCAATCCTAGAGGGCAAACAACTTTCTTTGATGCATACGTACTGTCGGGCAATTCGTTATCCTTTGGAAGCTTCTTCTTCAATATTTTCAGTAGTTTCTCAAATCCTTTGTCAGGCACAGCATTCTCCGCCTTCCACTGCAGCAATTCTAGTACGGTACCGAGCTTTGTGTTGCCATCTTCGCAATTGGGGTACAAACCTTTGTTGTGATCCTCTAGCATGCGATCAAACTTTACATTCTCCTTTAGACTTTGACACTGACTCCTTGCATCAACAATAACCCGACGGAGATCATGATCGGGCATATCGTCTGGTTACTCTTGATCTTCAACAGCTTCCCCCATTGCAGCATCATCGTATTCGGGGGGCACATAGTTCTCATCGTCCTCTTCTACTTCGTTGTCTTCTATAATAACCCCTATTTATCCGTGCTTGGTCCAAACATTATAGTGTGGCATGAAACCCTTATAAAGCAGGTGGGTGTGAATGATTTTCGAGTCAGAGTAAGACTTCGTATTCCCACATATAGGGCATGGACAGCACATAATACCATTCTGCTTGTTTTCCTCAGCCACTTTGAGAAAATCATGCACGCCCTTAATGTGTTTGTCACCATACATCCATTGCCGGTTCATCTGCGTGCATTATATATAATTAAGTGTGTCAAAAACCATTACAAAACATCATAAATAGATAATTAAGTGACCAAATTAATAGAAGTTCATCATCACATTAAAGCCAAAGTACATACATAGTTCTAATCTAACAACATATAGCTCTCCAGAGCATCTAATTAATTAAACCATACATTGAAACTATGTAAAATATTTCAATGCCAAAACAAATGCGATCATAATTGCAACCAAGGTAACAATTGATCCAATGGCATAATGATACCAAGTCTCGGTATGAATGGCATATTTTCTAATCTTTCTAATCTTCAAGCACATTGCATCCATCTTGATCTTGTGATCATCGACGACATCTGCAACATGCAACTCTAATATCATCTCCTCCTCCTCAATTTTTTTAGTTTTTCCTTCAAGAAATTGTTTTCTTCTTCAACTAAATTTAATCTCTCAACAATAGGGATTGTTGGAATTTCCGATTCACATACCTCCTACATAAATAAAATCTATGTCACGTTGGTCGGCATAATTGTCATAAACAATAAATAAACCAAATAGTTATAAAGATAATATATACCATATCGGAATCATAGACAGGACAAGGCGGATACTAAAACCATCACACTAAATAATAAGAAGCAATAATAAAAGTAAGAAAATTATACGAGTATCTATATAAACATACAAGTAAGAAATTTTTCCCTTCAGAAAGAAGATAAGAACAAGAGGCTCACCACGGTGGTGCCGGCGACGAGATCAGCGCGGGCGGCCGACGGCGGTGAAGACGGGGACGGGACGTGACGGACCGCTAATCCTAGACAAATATTGAGGAAAATGGAACTTGGAGGTCGAGCTTGGAGAGGAGAAAGCTTAAGTAGTGTGGCTCGGGCATTTCATCGAACACGTCGTGTGCATAGGAGGCGAGTTATTGCACCACAAAGCTCTCCCCTCGCCGGTCAGGAAAAACAGAGCAGTGAGAGTGCTATGCTCGCGGGCGAGGGGTATATATAGGCAACTCATTGGTCCCGGTTCATGGCACGAACCGGGACTAAAGGTCACCCTTTCGTCCCGGTTCATGCCACGAACCGGGTCCAATGGTGGTGGGCCAGAAGCGAGGACCATCGGTCCCGCTTCGTCCCACCAACCGGGACCAAAGGGCCCAGACGAATCGAGACCAATGCCTCTACGAGGCCGGCAGGCCTCTGGCTCACGAATCGGGACCAATGGGCCCATGGGTACCGGTTCGTGACTGAATCAGGACTAATGGGCTTATCTGACCTGAATATATGCCTTGTTTTCTACTAGTGGCAATGGATGTCCTTAGCTGTTTCTTCTCGGACCACTTCACATGCCATGCACATAGATAGATATACGTGCGGTAGGAGGAAATCATGCCAAGATTCGACTGAACGTTACATATAATTTTATTGGACTTTCTTTTTATTTTAACCTTTCGATTATTAACAGGAACAAACGCGGTGTTAGAACTCAGGAATCTCTCTCTCGCTCTCTCTCTGTCTTGCATATATAATATAAACTGATTTGTTTTATTGAAGACTCGGTGCACAATATTTAAGAAAAAAAGGGTTTTTCCCTGCTTTATATTACATAAAGCAGACAGCCGATACACAAGCGCTCATATACACGCGCATACACTCACCCCTATGAACGCACACACGCATAGCCTACCCCTATGAGCACCTCCGAAAGACTGAGCTGGCATATCATCCTGAGATTTACGAAGTCTCCGTAGGCGCTTCGTCGTCGACGGGAACGTCTCCTCCCACTGAATGCACATCGCCGGAAATGTTGAAATAAATCCAGGAATAAATGCGAGCACCAGGATTTGAACCCTGGTGGGCTCGGGATACCACAGTCCCTCTAACCATCCAACCACAGGTTGGTTCGCACATCAGATCTTGGTTAATACTAATGACTTAACTAGAAATTGGGAGTGGGGATGGGGAAGTGCATACTGAAGATAACCAGTCCTGAAGATAACAGGCTGGACGGCTGGACTGTGCACGTCTCAATACTTCTGTCAGACGCTGAGTAGGGTTGCTAGCTGCTGCCGCATGTCGAGTGCATAGCGCGGTGGTGCCGCTATTGGTACTTGGCCGGGCGAGGGTGGCTGACCTGTGGTGGCTCCTGGCCTTCTTGGCGTTCGACGATGACGGGTGGTCAGCAAGACAGGCAGCTTGGCCGCTGGCGGCAACACCGGGCAGAGGGGAATCGCTGATGCGAGAGGTTTGCGCGCGGGTCGCGGAACGAGTGCGAGTTCTTGTTGGGATCTTTATTAAATTTCCCCCTTGCCCATCTCTATTCCCCTCTCAGGGGGGGTGGTGGGGAAGGGACACATCCGACGCCCCTCACAAGTTCTAGGGTTTCCCACGGTACACGGGGGATGGTGGGGAAGGGACACATCCGACGCCCCTCAGGAGGGACCGATGGCGCCAGCAGGCATCACCGCCTCGGTGTCGGACAAGCAGACATGGATTTCTCCAGATCCACGACCACCACCATCGCCCCAGGCATTTCGAGATGCATCGCCCCAACAACCGCCCACCAGCATGTGCCACCACGATTAATTACCCGGCAACCCTCGCCGCCTGACTGGAGCTGCCAACACGAGACCTGGAGATGGAAAGGGAACAAACGGCCACAGGAGCGATCACAACGCGACCGGAGGGAGGGAACAACTTCCACCGCCTCAGCGGGGCCGACCGAACGTGGCGACAAGGACTTGCCGGACAGTCCTGTCACCACGCTGCAGCGCTTCTATCGACGAAGCCCTCACCGCCCTTACCGCCGCCACCACGCCACCACCAGGGAACGACGCTGCCGAACGCCAAGCCACCGACCAGCCCAACCCGGATGAGGCCCAAGGCCCAGATCTGAGCAGGGCGAGCGCGCTAAGCCCAGCGCCGCAGCGCCGCCCCAAAGCCAACGGCCGCACCGCCGTGTCGAGAACCACCGCGGTCCGCGGCATCGCCACCGACCGGCAGCACCGAAGTCGGCCGAGGCGCACCGCCGCCGGCCATCACCGCCCGAGCAGGGGAGGGCTGCGCGCGGGGAAGGGCATGCCCACCGCCGCCAGCACCACGCGGCCGAGGACCGGCGGTGCACGCTGACGGCGGCGGGAGGAGGGAGGGACCGGCAGTGCACAATATTTATACCTGATCTGGTGAGGGAGGAATCACCCACCGTCCAAACAAAATTGAGTGAAAGTACATAAGATCGGTGACTCATCGTGCTTACATGCAACAGCACCTTCGTCTGAAATTTGATGTTGACCAGGTGCGGCTGCGCGCGTGTCCGACCTGACAAAAATAAAATCCACCAACAACGACGCAGCCTGTGATTCCGCGGAGAGAAGGGAGAGAATTTGAAGGGGAGACGCGGGAGAAAAGGATGGGCTCTTACTGCCGGTAGGAGTCGAGGCTGTCGGACGGTGACTCTAGGGCAGCGGCTGGGCCACGGAGAGAGACACCGCGGAGGCATCGAGGGCAGCGGCTGAACGGCGGAGAGAGGCATCGCGGCTAGCAGACGCCGACGATGCGTCCAGGATGGATCTCGGGAGGAGGACCACGCCGCCAGGGACTCGGGATGTACCGTCCAGATCAGGGGCGTGCATGGTGATGCGGCGCTGTCTCAGCTAATCGTCGGTGTAGGGGAAGGAGGGAGATGACCGCTCCACCTCCTCTGGCCAGGGAGAGAAGTATCGTTCGTTTAGTCCCACACGGGCTAGCGACGTAGAGCAGGACCGGTTTATAAGGTGCTCGCTGCTACTAGTATTGTCCCTTCCGAGACACCCGATAAATAAGCATAGCATGTGGTTCCCTATGCATATAGACAACATAGTTGTCTAGAAAACAGGATGACAGATTTTTTTTTTGCCCCTTACGAGTTATACTGATTTTACAGAAAGGTCCTCATAGTTCTCATTTTCACATTTTGAGATCCAAAATTTTAAATTTCACGCACCATCTTTTCAGCCCCTCACGTGTACTACTATTTTTATTGAAAGGCCCACATAATTTCATTTCCTTCTTTTGAGATCCTTACCGCTGCCAAATTTTGGGTGGCAGGTCAACTGCCAATTTTTACTCTTGTGTTCTGCCCCTCAGGAGTTATACTGATTTTATAGAAAGGTCCTCATAGTTCTTATTTCCATTATTTGAGATGCAGAATTTTATGATTTCACGCGTCATCTTTTCAACCCCTTACCATACTACTATTTTTATTGAAAGGTCCACATAATTTTATTTTCATCTTTTGAGATCCTTACAGCTGCCAAATTTTGGGTGGTCAACAGCCGCTTTTTTTCTCTTGAACCATGGCATTTTTTTGTGGCCATGTAGACACATGAAATACTGCCTCCGCTTCAGTTTACTTGCCGTATTAGATTTGTCTGAAGCCAAACTTTGCAATGCTAGATCAAATTTATATTAGAAAATACCAATATCTACAATACCTGATAAGTATACTATGAAACTATATTTTATGATGGATCTAATGATCCCGTTGTTGTACTGTGAATGTTCAAAAAAATTGTATAAACTTAGAGAAACTTTGAAAAGTTTGACTTCAGATAAATCTAATATGCTGAGTAAAAAAGAAAAGAAGGGAGGGGATACATAATCCCTTTTTTTGCAAGGTGGCATGGTAGCGATGATGCACGATGCAAACAGGCTATGTGTTAATTTTCACAGACTCGAAATGGCAGGATTCTTGCATTCATTTAGAATAAAAGAGTTGTTCAGTTAATTAGACCGTATATATACAATGTAGTGTCTCGCTTTATCTGGATGCCACTTGATGACTCTACCATGGTTGCGTGCACCGTGTGTGAATAGATCATGCGTTTTAATCTCCCAACATTTCAAAACACGATTAAGTAAATTAAATGATGTAAAAAATAAGACTTTTCAATGAAAAATGTCGGTGTGTTGCAACAAGATATAAGTATTCTAGTATGTTATCTTGTGATTTACCTGTTCATAATATGCAATTGCGTAAATAAATGTTCATCAAATTCGGCCCGTGATATACCTTTTATTTTGATCAGAAGTTTGGTAAGTAAATTACAGTGGAACTGGTTCAGAAGGTAAGTAAATTGTAAGATCATTGATTATTATACGGGGAAGGTTGGATGAAGGAGTGGTAGGTAGAAAGATGAAATGGGAACCTTATGTTCTTTTTAAGTAGTAGAGAAGTAGTAGAGATTTCAATAGTATTTTTTTGTGCAAACAGTACCGGAATCCCCATGCTGTGCAATTTTCATAAATAAAAGGAAGATAATGGGAGGACAGTAGAAAGTTACATAATTAGACCCCATATACGTTCTAGCGGCCGAACATCACTTGTGTTTAACATATACGTTAAGGATTTTTATGCACATTAGACGACACTGTCATGTTTTTTTTTACCATTAAATCACTCTTATTCTATCCCGACAAAGTTGATAGTCGGCCCGCGACAAGCTGCTACTGTTTGACTCCATATCATGGGTTCGTCACCTGCATCATCGTTGAGCAGCTCAATCGGCAACGCGTTGTTCTTCTCCGTGATCAGTCTCTGGTGCTGCAACAGCTGTCTTGAAAGTTGGTCATCGCAATTGGTATTGGTGGTTACAGCAATGCCAACAACGTCAAGTAGGGCCAGGAGGTTTTGATGCTCTTGATATCCTCCTCATGGTCTCTGACGCGTCTACTTGGGGTGTTGCTCATCAACGTCATCGCCAACTCATTCTTCTTTTTTCTTTCTCTTTGCATCCTACCAAGTGACATAAATCTCTAAAACGTCTTATATTTATGAACAGAGGAGTATATTGTAATCAGTTAATCTCAACGTAGTGCTCCAACATCGATCATGGACAACATACTCCTATAGGTTCTTTACATAAGTCGGCAATGATAACTTTTTTACTGATGGATCAATCTCGTTCACTCGCTATCTCAGCCTCTCCACCTCCCCTGTCCAAGCTCGCCAACCATGTTCTCCCTAGTCCAAGCTTATCACCTCTGTCATCGGTGCATCCAGCTTCAATTGAAGCTCGACAGCTCTGTCATTGTGTGGTTACATGTTTGGCGTCTGGTGATGGAGGCGTGCGGTGCCAAAACCATTCCCAACTCCCTCAAATACAAACCTATAATGTTTTTAATTTCTGAAAACAAAGGCTCTCTATTCTCACCTGAAATGGCATCCAGAGTTTGATTATTAGCCCAACCAGAAGACTTGGGTAGCTAACATGGCTAACTCTGCATGAAAATCACATATTACAGTCGTTTTATTTTGAATTTTACATGCTCAGAACTTAACTATAAGCAAATTCTATCACAAAGCCTATATAAAGAATGGAATTTTGGACTTGACTTAGCAGAATAATTTGAAGGCGGATTTACTTATTTCGAGCATGGTTACTCCCTATTGATTTAAACTCCGTAGGTTGCATGTGTCAAACTCATGCTCAGCTATGAGAAAGTAAATCTGGTGCAGATCGACATAGCATACGTGTGGGTGCATGCATGTGTATGTCGCCTCATTTTGGCAACTTGCTTATGCCACCACAAATGCCCACGTAAAACTTGCAGCATAGTCGGTTAGAATTCGTAAACCCATTAGTTGTACCTGTGGCTAGACTTGGCTCCGTCACACGCGTATTGGGTGTTGTATTGACATAATTGAAGTGGTCCTTTGTGTGTGGCAAGTAAAATATACCACTGGCTTCATTGTATTGTTAAAAACCAATGCAGTTACTATTTGCTGCTTTTTAACAAAACCAATGCAGTTACTATTTGCTGCTTTCAATCTTTTATTGCATTGCATGGTGCTTGGTTGAGGTGGATATATAACTTCGCCGATTGCTCTAGATTATCATGAAACACGATAATCTGAATCATCACAATGATTTATCGGCGCAGCAAAGCGCGCGTCTGCCTCTAGTAAAACCATATACCTCCAAAACTACGACTCATATTGCATACTTCCAAATGTGACGACAGGTGCACCTACAAGCTGCATACTATATTTTTAGCACAAAGCTCAAGATATTTTTTCTTTAGTTTGGACAGGCAGATAAGGTCAAATTTACCAGCCCAGCTACGGATGCACACAAGCATAAATTTTATTACACAAACTACTAAATATTTTTTTCCAAAAGTATGCCAAAGGCGTAACATATTTTTAAGAAGAGAACAAGACAATTTACAAGAAGATCTAACACTTTGCGAACAAAGGCTAGATCGAACAACCACTCCAACACCTACAAGCTACATATATAGGGCTACTCTCTCACTAGTCGATTTGAACCTCCTATTCCGGCCTTCTTCCAGTTGCCTTGGGTTGAGTTGCTGCGCGACCCTCCGAAACACCCTAACATTCCTCTGCTCCAAGTGACCATGCGGTGACGATGAAGGACCCTGGAATGCGGGGAATCAATGCCAAGTGACCATTCTTCAAAAGAAAGCGGGGGTATGATGGATGATGAATGGACCAGGTGCAGGAATAGTGTATGGAACATGTACGGCACAGAGCTCACGAAGAGTAGTGCTCCTGTCCAACACAAGAGATTAGCTTAAACATTCATTTGCGTTGTCGCAGTCCAATGCCATGTGTGATATGAGATGGATGAGCCAATTGCGTTGGGATTGACCATGTCTAGACATATTGTGCTAACTTGGCTACCTGTGGCGAGGGTGCAAAGGAGGATAAGCAGCGACATGGATGTGAGCCATATTGAAATAAATGAGGTGGACTTGCTTGGGACATGCGTTAGGCTAAGTGTGTGTAATATTTCTGTTTTCGGTTGCAACGTGCGGACCATCTTTCCTACTATGCTACATACATTCCCTCGGGAAAAATGTGAGCACTTGCCACCATAGGTAGAAGCAATATGAGTTTTGTTTGGTATGTTTCAGCCTACAACATCCATATGTGTTCTTTTGCATTTAGAATGGCCAAAATGGCTTTCAATTGCTGAGATAAGAGTTGCACATTATCACAAGAAGCGTAAAATTCCAGGGTCTTTTGACACTAGACGCAGCACAAATGAACATGATGTTGTGGTCCCGGTTGATTGGGATGTGGTACATGTTAGAGAACATGACTGTTGGAAAACACACTGCAAATTCCAAAGATAATGGTCTCAATAATTTCTTCTCTTTTGTAAACCGATTAATTTGTCCTTGATATCTTGTATTTTTTTGTAACAAAGTTATGCTTGCGTGCATTCGAAGCTGGGTTGGTAAGCTTGACCTTATCTTCCTTTCCCAACTAAAAATAAATTTTTAAGCTTCGTGTTAAAATATATATGCAGATTGTAGATGCACCTATTGTCATAGTTACTAGTTAGTGGCATTCAATATGAATTGTAGTTTATTTTCTATATGGTTTAATTAGATTGGTAATATCCACATTCTATTGAAAGCAACAGTATCCATGAAAGCTTGACTTAGTAAACCAAACGCAACATGATTTTTGTGATTGTGCCTAGTCAAAATACTTGATGTTTTATAGTTCACTATTGTCTTTTTGGGGAACAAGTCACTACTTCTTTACTACATGCATGTTGATGATAGTAGTGGAACTACTGTTGTTATTGATGGCTAGTATGATGAGGGGACATGTGTGCATATTGGGATAAATAGATGTAGTGGGAGGATCCAACTACTTAAGTGGACAACTGAGAACTGGCAGGAGCGGGTTCACCCATGTACTGGTGGCAGTCGACCAGTTCACTAAGTGGATCGAAGCCAAGCCTATCAAGAATCTTGATGCCTCCACTGCTATCAGCTTCATCGGAGAGTTGATATTCAGATATGGAGTTCCGCATAGCATCATCACTGATAATGGGTCAAACTTCGATTCCGACCAATTCAGAGCATTTTGCGCTTCTCAAGGCACGCGAGTCAACTACGCTTCCGTCGCTCACCCCCATTCGAATGGACAAGAAGAAAGAGCAAACGGCCTAATTCTCAAAGGACTGAAAGCCCGGTTGATGCGTGATCTCAAACACGCAGCAGGCGCGTGGGTCGACGAACTTCCATGGGTCCTTTGGGGATTGAGGACTAATCCTAATCGGTCGACTGGGCGAACTCCATTCTTTCTGGTCTATGGAGCTGAAGCGGTTCTGCCGAGTGACCTGCTTCACAATGCACCCCGGGTCGAGCTCTACTCTGAAGATGAAGCAGAACAAGCTCAGCAGGACGCAGTCAGCCTTCTAGAAGAAAGAGAGATGGCCATGAGCCGATCAACCATCTATCAGCAGGACTTGCATCGATTCCATGCCAGAAACGTGAAGAGTCAAGCCTTCCAAGAAGGAGACTTGGTGCTCCGAGTGGATCAACAGAAGCCACACAAACTCGCCCCTACTTGGGAAGGTCCCTTCATCGTCACCAAAGTTCTCCACAACAGAGTGTACCATCTTTACAATGTCGATCGCCAGATTGATGAGCCTCGAGCTTGGAATGCGTAGCTGCTCCGCGCCTTTTATACTTAAGCACTCACTCGGATGAGATGTAATAAAAAGTACCTGTGTAGTTCGTTTATCAAAGACAAGAGGGTTATAATTTTCCCATTGTTTGTTGCTGCTTTTGTTTACATGTGAAATCCCCCAGTGGGTGGCTTAGCTGCGAATCCGTTTCGCCTAAGTTTGTAAAAAAATCTTCTACCGAGTGACGAGCAATCCTCTCACTCGGGGGCTTAGCTGTGAATCCGTTTCGCCTAAGTATTTGAAAATCCTACCGAGTGACGAGCAAGCCTCTCACTCAGAGGCTTAGCTGCGAATCCGTTTCGCCTAAGTATTTGAAAATCCTACCAAGTGGAGAGCAAACCTCCCACTCGGAGGCTTAGTTGCAGTCCAGTGCTCGCCTAAGTATTTGAAAATCCTACCGAGTGGAGAGCAAACCTTCCACTCGGGGCCTTAGCTGCAGTCCAGTACTCGCCTAAGTATTTGAAAATCCTACCGAGTGGAGAGCAAACCTCCCACTCGGGGGCTTAGCTGCAGTCCAGTACTCGCCTAAGTATTTGTTTAAAATCCTACCGAGT